>NC_137017.1:6737809-6742809 GCF_032717465.1 Coenobita brevimanus | reverse complement strand
CTCAAACTACCCTCTCTGTACATTGAAACACCACTCTTATACCTCAAAAATACCAGTGCCGTACCTCGAAATACCAAGCTATACCGCAGCACTAGCAGGCCAGGGTACAGTGGAATTATTATACATGAAAATACCACCCATGCGCCTCAAAATATCGCCATATCTCAAAGTACCTCAAAATACAACCCGTATGCCAAAAATACCAGGGATATACCTCGAAATACCACTCCTTGCCTCAAAATACCTCTCCTATACCTCGACACCCCAGTACCTCGAATAACCACTCCTTTTCTTCGAACTACCACGCATTTACTTCGAAATACCACTCCTACACCTTGAAATACCACTAATACCACTTCTGTACCTCGAAATACCAGTTTTATATGAGAGTAGTAGCAAGCCTGGGTACAATGGAAGGCTCTCCAATTCTTGCCAATAAATTCAAGACAAAGTTGGAAAAGAAACTCTCCTCTTTGGGATTAGTTATGTTTTCTGGCCATTCTCTCTCTCTCTCTCTCTCTCTCTCTCTCTCTCTCTCTCTCTCTCTCTCTCTCTCTCTCTCATCATTCATCTATTTTCTTCGTATGTGTCGTAAATTTTTGAATGTTTTTCCGACTTTCCTAATTTCTAATTTTGTTTTATGGCTCTCTCATGAATTTTTTTTCATTACCTTCTCATTTTGTGGCTCTTCCTTTTTTTTTCTTTTTTTCAATAGTCTCTTTTCAGTCAATATTTTTCTATTTTTTCAGGTGTGCTTATTTATGCACAGAGTCATTTTCGTTATTTTGGTTTACGAGGAAGTCAGTGAAGAATATCCTGGTGCAGCCCCCATCACAACCTCCCCGTTCACACACACACACACACACACACACACACACACACACATTTCCAATCACCGTAAGTACGCCACCATAAAAGTTCTTGCTCCTAAATCAAATTGTTTCGGGTGAGTTAATGCCTTCGTCCGTACGTGGAAGATGTGGGGAAGAAGTGGTTGGAGAAGTGGTCTGGTTTCCGAATGGACGCGTGTTCGATCCTAGCCACAGAAAAGAGAACATTTTATTTGACTGTGGTTAGAATACACTTTGCTCTCCTAAGACCGTCGTAAAAACACCCACGCTAATTCCTCTGCACCTAACCTGAGTGAGATACCTTTAACATGCATTTAGTATGGACGGTGGTTATTAGTGTCGAATTGGTGACATGTAAAGGTGTGTCGTCTTGCTGTTCTTGCTGTACGGGTGTATTGATCTCTCTGCCTTTTTCTATTATTAATTTTTGCCTTTCCTTCCCACTGTAGCCTTCCCTAATTTAATCCAAATCCTTTCTTTTACCTAATGGCTCTCGTTTTCTTCTTCCCGTTCCCTTCTTTTCCATCCCTTCACACTCTTCACGTCCATTCCCTCCCCTCTCTTCATTCCCATCCATCCCTTTCCTTCACCTCCTTTCCTTCCATTTCCTCCCCTCTCTGCTTCCCCATCTATCCCTTTCCTTCATCTCTTTTCCCTTCCCTTCCTTTCCCAGTTCTCTGTCCATTCATTTCATCACGCATTGCCCTACTGTATTTCATTCACTCTCTCTATCATCTCCTTTCCTTCCTTCCTCCTTTCTCTTCCATCTTCTTCCCTTTTCATCCTTTCCTTCTCGTCTGTCGCCTTTCCCCTTTCCTCTTACTTCTTTTCCCTTTCGCGTTCTCTCTCCTTTTCCTTCCTTCCTCTCTCTTCTTCCCCTTCCATCCCTTCCCTGTCTTCTCTTTCCCCCTCCATTCTCTTCCTTCCTCTATATTCTTCCCATTTCCCCCCCCCCTCTTCTCCACTTCCATTTCATACCCTCGTCTACCCTCTTTTTCACCTTGCCTTCAACTTCTCTCGTGTTTATTTTTTTTTTTAATTCTTTCTTTTCTCCCCTTCCTCTCTCGCCTCCCTGCATAATCCTTGGAATATACTCTCTCTCTCTCTCTCTCTCTCTCTCTCTCTCTCTCTCTCTCTCTCTCTCTCTCTCTCTCTCATTTCTCTCTCTCCCTTTTCTACTTATCTGTCACTTCCTTTCTCTTCCTCCTTTCCCATTCTTTTATCTTCTTTATTTTCCTTCCGTCCCTCAATCTCTGTATTTCCTCTCCCACATCTCTCTCATTTCCTTCTCTCCCTGTTTTCCTTCGTCTCTCCCTCTCCTTATTCATTTCTTTCCTTCCTTCCCTCCTTCTCTCCCTCCCTCCCTTTCTTTCCTCCATTCTCTCCCTGACCATCCCTACAGTGCCCCTCAAGTCTCGTTTAATAATCACACACTCGCTCTGTACATTAGTTGATGAAGTTTCTCTCTCTCTCTCTCTCTCTCTCTCTCTCTCTCTCTGATCTTGTTATCTCCATTTTTTTTCCTTTCTTTATTAGCCTGTCATCCCTCTCTTTGCTATTTATTTATTCTTATAGTATCGCCTTTTTCCTCCTGATTTAATTAATTTGGCTTTTTTTCCTTGTTTTCTTTCATTATTATCTTGTGTCTTCTCTTTTATGTCTCCTATTATCTCACCTCATTATTCCTTTTTTTCGATCTTTCTTTATTTCTTTGACCCCTCTTTTATTGTCTCTTTTTATTCGTTCCCTTTACTTTTATTTATCCCATTCACCTCTTCCGTAATTTCGTCCTTAACATTTTTCACTCTTTCTATTACACCCTTTTTCTCTGTACCCTTCCTGTTTTCCTCTCGGTTACTTCCTTGCTCACTCTTTATTTCTCTTTATTTCTCACTTTCCTCTTTTCGTTGATCTGTCTATTTTCTGTCGTTTTTAGTTTAATGTTTCCGGCTTCACTTACCCTCTTTCTTCGCTGTGCTTTTCACTTATGTATACAAAAATGTGTGTGTGTGTGTGTGTGTGTGTGTGTGTGTGTGTGTGTGTGTGTGTGTGTGTGTGTGTGTGTGTGTGTGTGTGTGTGTGTGTGTGTGTGTGTGCCTAAATGTTTGCGTGCTTGCGTGTGCGTGTACCCCTCGTCCATTTCTCATCCCCCTTTTCCATTACTACCTCCTGCTGCCTTCCCCTCTCACCATAACCCTTACCTGCGCGAGTCAAGTCTTTTGCCGCATGTTCAAGTAAAGTACAAAAATTAATCACCGTTTACAGGTAATTAAGAAAGGTGTTTAGTACTTCGAAAACGGGATAGGGTCGGTGTGGGAGGGTCTAAATGTGAGTAAAATAGTGTAATGTTAACTTTAGTAAAATACACAAGTCAGTTTGTGTGTGTGTGTGTGTAGTTCACCGGGTCGGTCAGGATCACTTGATGGTCGTGATGGTCAGCTTTTTACCCTCCCGGAAGGGAGCTGAGAGCTCATATAGTCCGATCTAAGGGCAAGGCTGTGACCTTCACACATGCACACACCCATCCCCTTGCTCCAGGGGGACAGTAACCACCCACTTCGTCAGTGAAACTTTTCGCAACCTGAGCGAGGCGCGAACTCGCGCCCACCAGTTGGGAAGCGGGAACGTTACCACTGCACCAGCGAGCGTGTGTGTGTGTGTGTGTGTGTGTGTGTGTGTGTGTGTGTAGATTTTCGTCCTTTTGCAGCTCATTTCACATAGTTCAGTGACAATAAAAACAATACTACGGCTCTATATCCTTTTCATAACACTTCTTCATGATCAGCATCTTAATGTACAGTAGGTATATACTTTCGTCGTTTAATGAAACTTCGTGACACTTTTTCTTAAGTAACTCATTTTGCTTATTACATCTTACATAAATCATTCTAATATCGTCATACTCTTCACAAAACACGTACGAAAAGATAGTAACCAGCCATATTCAAAACTAAATCGCAATGGAAGAGGTGTTAGGGAGCTTCCTTAACTGGTGAGAAGATAGGCATGGGTGTTAATTTTATGCTCTGTCTAGATGGAGAGATGCCAATTTTACGCCAAGTTGAAGTGAATAGAGTATAGTGAGAGGTATTTTGGATCGTTTTGGAGTTAATTCCCTCTCATTCCCCCTTTCTACCTGTCATTCTTCCCGCTCTCTTCATATTTCACACTAATCTCTCTCTTTTTCTTTCCCCATTTTAATCATCGCTTTTCACCCCATTCCTGTTCCCTTCACCACATCCTACCCATTTCAAACTCTCATCTGTTCTTTTTTTTTTTTTTTACCATATTTCTTTAATTATCTGCCCTTTCTTTTTTCCTTACGTTAGCTCTTTTATTTTTTCATCCCTTTTTTGTTATCTTATCCATAATTATCCCCTGATTTTTTCCATTTCTTCCTTAATTTCCATACCGTTGCTTTTCTTAATCTGTTCATTTTTTCTCAAGTCTTCTCAAGTCTTTGCCCAGTTTTCTTTTCTTTTTACTGTCTGTGGTTTTTCTTATCATCCTCCTGCCTCTTATTCTGCTTCTTTCCTCTCTCCCCTGTCCCTTCTGTCTCCAGTTCTTTCTTTCTCCAATCTCTCACCTCTCTCTCCTCCTTCTCCCTACCGCTCTTTCTCCACGTACTTTCTCCTCCTTTTATTCTCCTTTCCTCCTTGCTCCTCTTCCCTCTCCACCACTTTCTTCACCCCTCTTAGTCTTCACCTGACTTTCTCGCGATATATTTTCCCAATCTTCTCGCCTCCTCTCCTTCCGGTCTCTCGACCTTTTTGCACCTTATCCCCCTCTTCCCTTACCCCTCCACACCTACCCTCCCTACTCACTCTCCTCTGCCTCCCCTCTTCCCCCTATATTCTACCCCTCTCGTTATTCCCCCTTCCCCATCATCTCTCCTCCTCCTCTCCCCTCATCTCTCCACTCCTCTTTCCCTACTCAAATCCCTCTCGCCCCTCCTCTCTCCTCATCCCTTCCCCTTTTCCCTCCCCATCTACTCCCCCAATCTTCTCGTCCCATCTTTGCCATCGCTTACTCCACTCTTTTCTCCCCCTTTTTTCCCATCTCTATCTCCACCCTTCTCTTCCCCACTCCATCTCACTCCTCTCTTCACTCTCTCTCTCTCTCTCCCCTCTCCCCCTCTCCCTTCCTCCC
>NC_137017.1:6725309-6732809 GCF_032717465.1 Coenobita brevimanus | reverse complement strand
GATAAGGGAAGAGAAGCGAAGAGAAGGGATGGGGGAGAGGCAAAGAGAAAGAGCAGCGAGGAAGAGAATGGAAGAGAGGTAAAGGAAAGGGAAGAGAAGGTTAGGGAACAAGCAGGAAAGTAGGGATAGGGATGTTTGAAAGAAAGGGAGTGCTAGGGTAGAGAAGAGAAGAGAGGTGAAGGGAAGGGAAGGGAAGGGAGGGAAAGGAAAGAGAAGGGAAGGGAAGGAAATTGAAAGTAGAAAATTCCCTCCTTAAACTATATAACAGTCCACTTCAGGAAATATCGTCCAAGTCAGGTAATATCCAGACTTGAAACAGGATATATGTTCTAGAGAGAGAGAGAGAGAGAGAGAGAGAGAGAGAGCGTTATAGAATCTTCCTTGAAAGCGGTATTCCTCTCAGTCTCCGTGGAAGAGTGAAATGTGACATTTGTATTATTTTTACTTCAACAAGAAAAAAATTCATATTTAAGAATCTAATAACTTTTTTTATAACTCCCTTTCATCTTCTTCTATTAAATTTGACCTTTTTCTTCTGTTATTCGGTAACGTGGAATTTGGATGAGAAAAAGTGAAATTACGTTCTCTGTATGACTTGTGATAGTTATGATGAGAGAAGGAAAGGAGGGTATGAATTTTCTCTATCCCATGTTTCGTTCTCCCACCGTTTTATCTATCTGTGTCTGGTTGTAGGTCTATCTGTCTTCTAAATATCTATCTGAGTCTGCTGGTCTTGCTGTCAATCCGTGTGTCTGTTTGTCCGTCTGTTTCTGTGTGTGTGTGTGTGTGTGTGTTTCTGTCAGTCTGTCCGTCTGTCTCTGTTTCTGTCTCTGTCTATCACTGTTTCTGTCTGTCGGTCTGTCTCTGTGTACCTATCTGTATATCTACCTCACTACATTATAATGGCTAGAATGAAATATTAGCCTTGTTCTAACCATGACAGAGTGAATAGTGGCCGTATTTACCCTGTGTTTTGCAGTATAGAGCCTGGCCAATTATTATATAAAAAAAAAAAAGATCCTTAGAGAAATCGTAATTTAGCTGTATTCTAGTGCGATTAGGAAGCTCACTAACACCTGTCACTTACCGATTTATTTTTGCATTCGTTGCCTGATACCGTTTTGTACGTCATTTGTGCAGAGTATGGTGATGTTAGAATTATTTGAGGGACACGGAAGAGGACGGCAAATGTAATGAGAATAATAAATCGCCTAGGAGGAGGTGCTAGGGAGCTTCCTTAACCGACGAGAATAAAGTCATTATGTATATGGTAAAGTTAATGAAAATCATGTTAGGAAAAGAGCGTGGTGAAGATTTGTGATTTCCTTAATGGTGTTCCCATACCATCGCCACAAAAATAAAGGAACAAGAATAAAGACACGTATAATAAGGGAAGTAAAAGTTGTAATGTCCACAGCACAAACAAGAGCAACAAAAGCCCTACAACAAAAGGCTCCCCCAAAACAACAACAACAAGAACGACAACAACAAGTAGAGGGTATTCGGACTGAGATGAGTAATTGATTTCCGCGTCTTCCAAGGGTATTCATTCTTTTAAACTCTCTTCCGCCTTCCCCCCTTCCCATTCTTCTCTCCTCCCTCTCCCTCTCCATTCTCCCCCTCCCTTTCCTATTCCCCCCTCTCCTCTCTCCCCTCCTCCCTTTCCCCCTGGACCACCTCGCCTCTCCCAACACTCTTGCACGTGTAGTCTCTTCAGCGTTCCTCTCTCTCTCTCTCTCTCTCTCTCTCTCTCTCTCTCTCTCTCTCTCTCTCTCTCTCTCTCTCTCTCTCTCTCTCTCTCTCTCTCTCTCTCTCTCTCTCTCTCAGTTCCTATATCTAATTTCGACTTGATTCAGACAAAGTACAGTATGGGTTGGGTAGATTCAATACGGTAGATGTGAAGGCAGGACGGGGTAGGAGAGAGCAAGGGAGGGTCTTGAAGGGTAGAGTATTGTAGGATTGAAATTGGGCAGGATAGAGCAAACAAAGTGAAATTAGAGGAGGGTAAGATAGGATAGGGGAGAGCGGGCTAGGGCATGGCAAAGGTGGGATAGGGTAGGGTACAGGGCAGGGAAGGGTAGGGTAGAGTAGGGTAGGGTAGGGCAGGACAGGGCTGGATAATGCAAGGTTAGATAGTGAATGGCGGAAGAAAGGAATATGTAAAAAAAAAAAAAAGACGAAAAGAGGAGGAGAAATTCTGGAAAACTAAAAAATAAAAAAAGCAGAGGAGGAAGGAAGGAAGGAAGAATGTAAAGTAAGTGCAAACCGGAGAATGAAGAAAAAATGAAGAAACGAGAAGAAAATTAGATGAATATAGAAACAGGGAAAAGAAGAATAAGAGAGAAGAAAAAGAAATATAAGAGGAAAGCCAGACTGCTCCTCTGTCTAGGTAACCAGAGAACAATGTAGTGAGAATGGATTCGGGAACAGACGTCAATGGCCCCCCTCCCCACACACACCAGGGAGAGAGAGAGAGAGAGTGTTTTAGTGCTTGCTGAAATAATTGAATAAATATACAGTTATACACAGCAATGCCATGTTCATTCAACCCTTTTAAAGCGAGAGTGTGAAATAGTAATATAGTGTACTGAAATGGATATCAAATAGGAGTATAATAGGGATAAATTTACCGCATAGAAAAACATTACTAAAACTCTTTGTATGGTGAAGTTATTTTTATTTGTATTGCAAGTCCATTTATATTATTTTTATTAATACTGTCTTCGTTTTTTTATCTTTCAGTACTGTACGGCGCTGCTTCTCACTTATTCCTGTATGTCATGGAGAGTCAGAGAGAGCGCCTTCTGTACAGTAAGTAGGAAGTTATTTTCTCTGTTAATATGGATTTGTTGAACACACACACACACACACACACACACACACACACACACACACACACACACACACACACACACACACACACACACACACACACACACACACACACACACACACACACACACACTCTCTCTCTCTCTCTCTCTCTCTCTCATTTAGCCTTCTCCTCACGATCCTGTCCTCATTGTGTTCGTCTTTAGCTCTCCTTCGCTCCGTTCCCCTCGCTCTCACTCTCTCTCTTTTTCTCTCACTCTCTCACACACACACCCTCTTTCCTCCCCTTGCATTCCTAATATCTGATCCCTCTCTCCCTCCCTCCCATTCTTTCCTCTTTTTCTCCATCTCTTCCTCCATCACTCATACTATCTCTCCTCTGTCTTTCGATTTTCCACTCCGTTTTATTCTCTCTTTGTGGTTTTCTCTTCCTTTCCCCTCCTTCCCTCCTTTTCGTCCTCCTTCCCTCCTTTTCGTTCCTTCTTACCTCCATCCTTCTCTCCATTCCCTCCCTCCAATATGTTCACATCCGTTTCGCTCTTTTCTCCCATTCTTTCTCCCTTCTCTGTCTGTCTGTCTGTCTGTTTCTCTCTCTCTCTCTCTCTCTCTCTCTCTCTCTCTCTCTCTCTCTCTCTCTCTCCCCCCCCTTCTTCCATCTCTCTGTGATATCTCTCTCTCTCTCTCCATCTGTACACTTAATCCTTCTTCCTTCCGTCCTTCCTTCCATCTTTCTTCCCTCCCCGTACCTGCACTCCATCTCTCTCTCTCTCTCTCTCTCTCTCTCTCTCTCTCTCTCTCTCTCTCTCTCTCTCTCTCTCTCATCCTGAATCATCTTTTCGTCTTTCCCTCTTATTCTCTCCTCCCTCTCGTCTTTATTCTTTGATCTCTCCTTGCAGTCATTCTCCTCTTTGTGTTCCTTCCCTCCTGTCAATCTCAATCTTTCTTTCCCCCTTTTCTCTTTCCTTCTTACGTCCTTTCTTAGTCCTTCCTTCCTTCCTCCTTCACTCCTTCCCCACAGTCCCTCTCACACAATTCTCTTTTTGCACCCTCCCTTCCTCCCTCTCTTCTTCTCTCCTCCCTCTTCTTCCCTTTTTATCCTCCCCATCACTCTTCCCCTCCTTCGTTCTCTACGTTGTTCTTCCTCCCTTTTTTCCCCCCTTTCCCTTCCTTTCTTCTGCACTTCATTTTCAGTCTTCATTTCTATGCATTTTCCTGACCGAATACCTTCTTCTCCTTCCTTCTCTCTCTCCCTCCCTCCCTTCCTTCCTTCCTTCCTTCCTTCCTGTTTCCTCCCTCCATTTCGTCTCTCCTCTTTCCTTTCTCTGTGTTTACTCTTCTTTCCTTCCTCCTTCAACCTCCCCCCCCCCTCGTACATCTTGGTCTCATCATCCTTCCCTCCTTCCCTCCTCTCTCTCTCCTTTCCTCCGTACTTTCCTCCTTTCCCTCCTTCCCTCGCTCCTCACTCTCCTTCCCTCCTCTCTCTCTCTATCCCTCCCTCCCTCCATCCCTATCCCTCCTTCCCTCCCATGCATCCTGATTCCTCGTACATTCCCTCCAAACTTTTTCACGTCCGTAATACTTATCCCTGTATCTTGCTTCTCCCTTCTTCTCTTTCCTCTTTGTCTCTTCCATCTTCCTTTACGCTACACTAACTTCTTGTACGTGACTTTTCCTCGCTCAGGATTTCTTTCTCCATGTCTTTTCCTGCCCTTTCCTTTTTTTTCCCATTTCTTTTCTTTCGGTTCCTTCCTTATTCTGTTCACTCGCTTTCAGATTTTCTTTCCCTCTTTCCTTAGTCTGTTGTTTTTTCTTTCTTTCTTTCTTTGCCTCTTTCTCTTAGCTTCAGACTGTCTTTCTCCATCCTCCTTCCCCCGTTCATGTCTCTCCTTTTCTCTCATTTTTTTTTTCGTTGTGTTTCTCCCTCTCTTTTTTTTTTTTTTTTTACGAAACTACTTACTTATATATCCAGTTTTTCACCCCTCTCATCACACACACACACACACACACACACACACACACACACACACACACACACACACACACACACACACACACACACACACACACACACAGAATAACAGCAAAGCGAAAACATAGGAAGGCAGGGAAGACGAAAAGCGGACGTGACGGGAAAAATGTCCAAAATCGCGGGCATCCTTTCTTTTCTCTTTTTTTTTTTTTCCCACTGAATTTTCTCCCCTTGTTACCCCTCGCCAGCCACACACTCTCTCTCTCTCTCTCTCTCTCTCTCTCTCTCTCTCTCTCTCTCTCTCACCTTAACCTGCAGTCCACTGGGTTCACATTTAGATGAACCTCGGTCTAAAACTGCTATTGCTGTTATTTTTCCTCACTTTCCCTCAATCTCACCAAGTGCCTTATGTCTCCCCCCATACTTTCGTTCCTCCTTCTTTCCCTCCTTTTTTCTCCACTTCCCTTCCCCCATTTTCTCTCTCCTCCAGTCTCTCCATTTTCTCCCCTTCCCTCCCCTATTCTCTCCACTTCCCTTTCCTCTTCTCTCCACTCCCCTCCCTTCTTCTCTCTCTTCCCCTTCCCTTGTCTCTCCCATCCCCTCCCTTCTTGTCTTCCCTCCCCTCCCCCTCTCTCTCCCACCCATCACCTCTACCTTCTTCCAGCGCAATCTGCCTAAAACGCGAAGGAGTCGAGGTTGAGTTTGTATGTGTGTGTGTGTGTGTGTGTGTGTGTGTGTGTGTGTGTGTGTGTGTGTGTGTGTGTGTGTGTGGCTACTTCCCTCTCGCCTCTCGAAAGTTTCACAGAGAGATGTTAGCTTGGTTGTAGACTGAGGGAGCTTCTGGATTCGCCCCTCCTGAGAGAGAGAGAGAGAGAGAGAGAGAGAGAGAGAGAGAATTAGTGTGTTGTTGGAGGTGCAGTGTGTGTGTGTGTGTGGGTGTGGGTGTGGGTGGGTGAGGAGTATCTAAGTGGTCTGATGGGCAAATGAGAGAGGAAGATAAGTAGGAGGAGTACAGGCAAGGGAATAGAGAGCAAGATAGGAGAGATAAGAAGGAAGGAGGGAAGGAGAGAAGGTGAATGGGAAGGAAATAAGACCGAAGGAGATGAGGTGAGAGAACAAAGGAGAGAGAGAGAGAGGTGTATGAAGAGTACAAGAAACAGTAAAAGAAAAGAGGAATGAATGACTGAATGAGTGAATGAATGAGTGAAGGAAGGAATGGAGGGAGAAAGAATGAAAAGATTGAAAGAAGGAAGGAAGGAATGAGAGAACTGTGAACACTACAGAACACAATATGAAAGAAGAGGTAAAAGAAAAAGGAAGAAAGACAAAGAAAATGAGGAAGAAAACGAAAGAAGAAAGAAAAAAAGAGATGGAAGGAAAGTAGGACTACGAATGCAGAGGACAGGAAACAGTAAGAAAACGAGATAGGAGAAAGATGGAAAGAAAGAAAGAGGGAAATTAAGTAAGAGGGTGTGAGAAAAGAGGTAAAGACGAAGAGGAAGGAGACAAAGAAGGATTAAAGCAGAAACGAAAGCAGGGAATAAGTAGGAAAGAGAAGGAAAGAGGATAGGAATGAGAGAGAGAAAGAGAGAGAGAAGGAAGAGTGGAAGATGACGGTAAAAGAATGAAGGAAGGATGGAAGGGAAGAAGAAAAGCTGGAAAAGCAGAATGAGGGAAGGAAGAAAATGGTAACGGGAAGCAGATGGAGGGGAGAATTGGAGAAGGAATGAAGGAAGAGAAGGAAAGACAGAAAGAGGGAAGAAGACGCTAATAGGAGTGTGGGGTAGGAAGAGTGAGGAGGGTTTAGGAGAGACCTTAACTTTATCGGTAAGAGGGAAGGAAGGAAGAATGGAGAGAGAGAGAGAGAGAGAGAGAGAGAGAGAGAGAGAGAATAAAGCAAAAACACGCGAAAAGGGTAAGACGTGTTTGGGAGTAAAGACCTTCGCTTGAGGTGGGTGTTTTGTGCATGAGAGGGCTGGGTAGCGCTGCCTGGAGCGACTGAGGCGTTCACTCACTATTGGTATTCAGTGGCTATGGGGCGTGCAGGGTAAAAGAGAGAGAGAGAGAGAGAGAGGACGGTGGAAAAGGAGCGACTGGGAATAGCTTTGAGGGAGGAAGGAAAAGATCTTTAAGGAAGAGAAATGAGGGGAAGGGTGACACAAGAGGGGAAAGAGAGAAAACCGGAGGCACCAAAATTGGAAAGAAGGAAGGGGTTCAAAAAAAGAGAGGAGGAAGAGGAGACCAAGGTTAAGGAAAAGAGAAGATAGAGGAGTGAGGGAGGGTGAGAGATAGATCGAAGGGAAGAGAATTAATAGGTAAGGTAGAGGGAAATGAACAGAGGAAGAAGAGAGATGAAGAAGCAAGATGTCTGAAGAGAAGGAGGAGAAGAAGAAGGAAGAGTGAATAGGGTCAGGAAGAAGTGATAAAAGAAATAAAGGAAAGAGTAGAACATGATATAAGGGGGAAAGAGGGAGTGGGAAGAACTCTGAATGGATGTGAGTGAGACAGGATGTTGGAGGGAGGAAGGGAACGAGTGAGAGAGGATGGTGGGAGGAAGAAGGGAGGGAAGCATAAAAGCAAGAGGAGTCAAAGGTAAGGGAAGAAGAAAGGGAGATATCTAGAAGGGAGGGAGGGAGCTTGAGGCACAAGGATGAAAGTAAGTTCTAAGAAAACAATGATGAGAAGGGTAGAGGTAGAGA
>NC_137017.1:6697809-6722809 GCF_032717465.1 Coenobita brevimanus | reverse complement strand
AGGATGTGGTCTTAACTCCTTCTGACCGACCCATGATGTGTTTGTTATTCAGTTCTTGCTATCTCCAGACGATTTTATTCGATCCAGGAGATATTTTCTTCAGATGTATGGAGATAAGGTACCGTATCTCCTTAATAAGCTCTTCACTACGAGACCGTTCTCCTGAGTGTAAATAAAAACCCTATGCGGAAGAGAAAAATAAAATCAGAAATTAATATAGTTTCAGGCCAAGTATTGTTTACGAATGGATCCTTAAAATAGTTTGGGTACCATGGCGCCCTGTTCCTCCGCCCCAATAATCACAGCGCACTGATTAAGTTCGAAAGCAGTAGTCATGTTTCAACCACAGCCTTGTGCGTAATTTCTCCGGCCCCCATCAACATCCACTCCTATCCTCCTCCCCCCATTAACATCCATCTCCATCCTCCACCCCACATCAACCTCCCACCTCCATCCTCCACCCCACATCAACCTCCCACCTCCATCCTCCACCCCACATCAACCTCCCACCTCCATCCTCCACCCCACATCAACCTCCCACCTCCATCCCCCAACCTCCTTCAACCCCCACCTCTATCCTCCACCCCCATCAACCCGCACCTCCATCCTCCAACCCAAGTCACCTCCCCCCCACCCCCACCCTCTGCAGCACAGATCGTGGGTACATGCAATCATATTTCTCCAGACGATAAAGTGATAACATGAAGGCCGAGTCAACGAGCAAGGGCTGTAAGTATTGCATAGTTTCTTTATCTTTGTGACGTATTCTCTCTGTCTCTTACGCTTTCCCCATCTCCCTTCATCATATATACTTAAAAATTAGGATCATTCCCATCCCTGATTCGCACATTTACTCCTAACAAAACGACCTAATCCATTTTTACCTCTGTTAGTAGTCAGGTATATACTCAAGTTGTAAGAATATGTCTAGTAACCAAGGAGACTCATTCCCGTCTTCACCAAGGATCGCTCAATTTCACGTAACTACGGCTTAATATTCTGTGGCCCGGTTCCGTCAGACGAAAACAAGCCAGCAATGAGGAAGTGAGTGTGTACCTGGCAGCAGCGTCGTCTGTGGGTAATTAGGCCACAGACTGGATGGCAGGATGAACAACGTTGTGCATCCTGGTTCTTTATTTTTATACCCCCACGCTTGCAATGCTGGTTTTTCTCTCACGATTTTTCTCTCACTGTCATGATTTCTCTCTCTCTCTCTCTCTCTCTCTCTCTCTCTCTGAACTTCGTTGTATTTTAACTTCTTACGTGTGATAATCAGAGAGAGAGAGAGAGAGAAACTATACACACACACACACACACACACACACACACACACACACACACACACACACACACACACACACACACACACACACACACACACACACACACACACACACACACACACACACACACACACACACATAGCCGTTCCATCAAAGCACAAAAAACGTAACCCACAAAGAGCCTTTAGCATAATTAACGAGTAGAACAAGCAATTAGCCTATGCAAACTACCTCCCTAATGATCCCCTAACGAGCTGGATGGGGTTAGGGGGGATGAGCAGAACAGAGTACCTGGCTGCTCTCTCTCTCTCTCTCTCTCTCTCTCTCTCTCTCTCTCTCTCTCTCTCTCTCTCTCTCTCTCTCTCTCTCTCTCTCAGCCTAATCACTCAAATCCAATACGTATAAAAAGTAGATGTTTTTCTATCACTTTTTTTTCTCTCCCTTGTCGTCGCCACTAGCCCTAAGGGGCACTAAATCCTCCACTTTATCAACATTTATCCCCTCAAATAAGTGGCTCAGGCCTTTGATGGCGAAGTACGACGGAGGGCAAAGCGAGGTCGTGAGTATAATCAAGACTTCAATATCTGCATTGATTAGGCCAAACATACGACGTTGTTTGTTATTATTATTATTATTATTGTTGTTATTCTTTATTTTTATCGAGGACTTCGGGATATGAGGCCTGCTAATACCAAAATGTTGAGTTAGGAAGGCTTTGTTATAAATAGGTTTCTCTCTCTCTCTCTCTCTCTCTCTCTCTCTCTCTCTCTCTCTCTCTCTCTCTCTCTCTCTCTCATGCTGTAAGTGGTGTACGTGTATGTGGCGAGGCAGACTTCACTGTACCCCTTCTTTAGCGCTTTTTTTTTCTATGACCGTGTTTTTTTTTTTTAGTGTATAACATCGATACAGTTTGCCAGTAACACCCAAGAGGATTATCGCAGTGTTAAGTGCAGAAGAAACAAAATAAAATAAAATAAAAACAAATCTCTAAAGAAGAGTCGTTACCAAATCTCATGAGGGAGGTTAGAAATGCGATCCTAAATTCAAAGTCGGTGATTCAGCTCTGTAGCGGGAGAAACGTTGACAGAATTTATTTCAAAGGCACTGCTGTCTTGGCAAATCTACACTTCTTTCACCGTAACTTGGCCCAGATTTTGGTGTCCTGGCTAATCTATACTTTTTTCACCTTACCTTGGCCCAGATTTTCGTCCCTTTGCAGCTTATTTCACGTAGCTCAGTGTCAGAGGAAGACAGTGCTACGGTCCCACGTCCTTCCCATAACACTTCTTCGTGACTAGCATCATATTCTCGTTTACAACTTAGCGTTAAAGAAGGAGGGATGGCATTTTTAGGGAAGCTTAAAGTAAAAGTAGCATAGATGTCCGGAGGCTGACTCGAGGAAATCCATATAATACTACTTTCTTTTTCACCATTATTTAGGAATTAGAGAGATTCCTTGACGGACGAGAATACTGGTCTTTGAGTCAGTAGAGAGTGGAAGAATGATTTAAGTAACACAGGAGGACTGCAAGGTTTAATGAGCAAAATAAATCGCTTAAGATAAGGTATTAGGGAGCTTCCACGAGATTACGAGTCCTTGAGTCTATAGAAAGTGGAAGAATGATTTAAGTATCACAGAAGAGGACGGCAGGTTTAATGAGCATAATAAATCGCTTAAGAGAATGAATTAGGGAGCTTCCACGAGAATACGAGCCCTTGACCCAATAGAGAGTGGAAAAATGATTTAAGTAACACAGAAGAGGACGGCAGGGTTTAACGAGCAAAATAAATCGCTTGAGAGAAGATGTTAGGGGGCTTTCTTAACGGACGAGAATACATGTCTTTGAGTCAACAGAGAGAGGATGCATGTTCTTTGATGCGCCTCTAACTTTATTACGGGGTCGATGGAGTGCTGGCCGCCTTCAAAGATCCCTCCACTAATTCATTTCTCTGTCCTTCAATACTTCACCCTTGGAACACACGGGGCAAGGAACTGCAGGTATGTTACTGAATATCTGGTAATGGTATACGGTGTGCTAGTGAAGTGGAGACCGAGGATGAGATGGAGGGATGGAGTGGAGAGGTATGTGAGAGAGGGGAGGTGTAAGCTGGGGGGAGGGCAGCGTAATGGCATGGGTTGGGGAGACATGGAGGCGATTTGTTTGTAGTCACCCCTCACGAGATTAAGGCGTCTGTCTGTCGATGAATGAAAATACATTAATGTCTTCGCCACATCTCCTTATCCCCATCATTTTATTGATGTGCTGGCCTAGCCCCGGACTCCTACGCTCCTGATGGGGAAAAAGGAAAACGAAAGGATTTTATGATGGATGGGTGGATTACTTTATTTCATTCTGCTTACCTAACAATTTTCTTCCACTTCGGGCAGATATCTACTCTTTTAACTCTAACCTGGCCTAAAATCACCATCTCAAATGCGAGTTGTAACAATGTGTGTGTGTGTGTGTGTGTGTGTGTGTGTGTGTGTGTGTGTGTGTGTGTGTGTGTGTGTGTGTGTGTGCGCGCGTGTGTGTGTGTGTGTGTGTGCGCGCGTGTGTGTGTGTGTGTGTGAATCATTACCATTAACATCACAATCATCCTTATCCCTACCGCCCTATTTATACAAAAGATGCGATTAGTCGAAGAAAAGGAAAAGGAAAAAAAAAAACAGGAAAGAAAATAAGTTAGTGATATATTGTTAGTTAGTTCAGTTTTGTTTGAAAGTTAGGCCAGACCATGACAAATAAAGTTGGTGTTAAGGTGGCAGTCGCAAGCTTTATTGATTCCGTGAATGGCATTAGTAAAGCAAGAGAGAGAGAGAGAGAGAGAGAGAGAGGGAGAGAGAGACCACCCCCTCTCCCTCTCTGGCTAAATGTACAAAGAATCCCTTCGTTGATAACTTAAAGAGAATTGATTGTTCTTATTTGGTTTCACATTGACCTCAGTTAGAGAATTCAGTGCAAATCGAAGTATTTGAGTTAGTCTTGGATCCTGCCCAATCTGTGTGCAGTATTAGAAAGCTGCTACCGATGATGATGATGATGATGGTGATGATACGAAAATGATGTTGCTGATGGTAATGATGATGATTGTGAAGAGTGATGATGATGATGGCGAAGACTGTAACCAGTGATGATGATATGATGATGACGGAAAAGTAATGACCATGATTATGACGATGACGACAACGTTCAGGAAAATAACTGTGACGATGATGAAGACACCCTTAGTACAGACGAGGGAAGGTGCTGGCAGGGTAGACTAAACAAAATGTCACAGGTGTTCCCCAGTCCTGAACCCCGGAGTCCCTTAATCCCCCGTGTCCGCCTCACAACACATCTGCACATTTCATCCGCCTCCCCCTACCCTCCCTTACCTCTGAGTTTCCCCCAGTTTCTCCCACCTTTTCCCCATCCTTCAGAAGCCTTTCCCCCAGGTTTTGTTCCCTTCCAGTCTCCTTCACCTTTCCCCAGCCTCTCCCAGCCTTTCCTCAGCCTCTCGCAGTCTATCCCCAGATCTTTATAGACCCTTCAAGACTCCTCCTCCAACTGCGTCCTAGACTACTTCCAGCCTTTTTCCCAGTCTTTCCCAGTTTCTCTTTAGCCTCACTCACCCTCCCCAGCTTTACCCAGCCTCTTACTCTCCCTCTCCTCTCTTAGCTTTTCCCCCAGCTTTTCCTTCCGTCTCCCCCATTCTCCCCCCAGCATTTCCCCAGCCTCTTCCATCCTTCCCAGCTTCTCTTTCAGTCTCTCCCATAGTTTATTCCAGTCTCCATCAGTCCGTCCTTCATTCCCCCCTCCTCTCCCTCAGTCTTCCCCATCCTTTCTCTCATCCACCCCCATCCTCTCCCCCACACTTCTCCCTCACTAGCCCAAGCAGCTTCCCCCAGCCGTCCTCCCAACCTCCCCAACATCTGTTACATCATCTCCGTCTCTCCTGGGAACTAGGGCTAAGGGTTTTGTCATTCGCCCCTGAAAACTTGAGCAGGAGAGAGAGAGAGAGAGAGAGAGAGAGAGAGTTGTATGTGCAAATGTGGTTACCCTTAATTGCTGTGAGAATGTCAGTGTGGAAACTTATGATTTTTTTTTTTTTTAACATTTCTAAGACATACTGAAATCATTTACAATAACATAAATAAGATAAAAAATAAAGAAGCACGTCACGGCAATAAAGGAATTAATGGAATAAATATTTGCTATGGATTCCTGTTGATTCATTTTGCAGTTCGTTTTATCGTTTGTGTGTGGGTGTTGTGTTGATGTTGTGAGCTAATAGAGGAGTGAAAAACAATAAACCTTTGAAGGCTTGTGTGATGAGGGAGTGAATGCAGTGAATGAAGAGTTGTCCCATATTTAGCTGGGCTGTGTGTTGTTGCTTCCCTTTCTTTCTTTCATTTCGTGACTTCTCACTTTCATTCTCTCATTTACTTTCTTTCACTTCGTAATACTTCTCTCTTTCATTCATTCTTTCACTTTCTTCTTTTATTGATACTTCCCTTTCATACTGTCCTTCTTTCTTTTTTCGTTTCCTTTTTTCATATCTCAATACTCTTCTTCTTTTTTTCTCCCTTTTTAGTCATTTTTTTTATTTCATGTGTGTCTCCCACCCAGTCAGTCCTCTGTGCTGTGTTCTCTCTCTCTCTTTTTTTTTTTTTTTTTTTGAGTTTTCCACATTCCTGTCTCTATATCCGGCTTGACCAGTCCAATGTATATATATACTTTGTGTATAAATGTATTGTATCGGCCGGCATACACAAGCCTGAGTTGGGTTGGCTGCCCTGCTGTACACGATAAAGCTCTGTTTATATATGTATGTATGTATGTATGTGAATGTAATGTATATGTGTATTTATGTGTTTATGTATTTATATGTACTCAATTTTTAACAGTAGGAAGTAGAATGATGATGATGATGATCGATGTTAGTACTGTGTCATTATTTGTTCGAGGCAAAGTATTTTCATGAATCGCGACAATGGACGTTGTAAAATTTGATAAATAGTGTCATTTGTTTTATGTGTGAAGGCATTATTTGACTGAATAATATGAATGTTATGAAGGACGTAAGGAAAATGCAGTGTGTGTGTGTGTGTGTGTGTGTGTGTGTGTGTGTGTGTGTGTGTGTGTGTGTATTTTGTTTTCACCGTATTCTTACGTAAACAATAACTCGGTTGTATTGTAAGGTCAGAGTCATGTAGTTTTAGTCCATGCTATAGTGAAAAAGTCTACTAATATATTTATTTTCGGAAAAAATTTTAAATGCAAAATAGTACTGATTTGTTTCTTTCTTTTGTACCTAAAGGAAACTGAAGTAAAAAGAAAAAATACGTATCAGATGTTTGTGCAACTCCATTAATACCTTCACATGATTCCACTTCCTTCCATCTTCCCCTTTCTTCCCTTCCCCCTTCCCCATCCTCCTTCCCCCCTTCCCCTTCCCCCTTTGCCCTTCCTCCTTTCCCCCTTTCCCCTTTCCCATCCCCATTTCCCTCCTTCCCTTCCCCTTTCCTTTTCCCCCCTTCCCTTCCCCTTTCCCTTTCCCTTCCTCTTCCCCTTCCCCTTCACCTTCCCCCTTTCCTTTTCCCTTCCCCTTCCCATTCCCTCTTTCCTTTTCCCTTCCCCTTCCCCTTTCCCTTCTCTCCAACACCTTGAGATGGCCGAGACTAGGCTGCCTAACACATGTCACGCCCTCCTAATCCCCTGCTGGACACTGGGAGGCAGGGGGAGGCGGTGGGAGGCAGGGGGGCAGGGGGAGGTAGGGGTAGGCAGAGGGGGCAAGGGGGGACAGTGGGGGCATGAGGAAACAGGGGGAGATAGGGTGGATGGTTAGGTAAGGTGAGAGAGAGAGAGAGAGAGGAGGGGGGGAAGGAGAAGAAAGACGAAAATGAAGGAGATGAGGTGAGAGATAAGGAAGAAATATGGGAAGTAAAGGAGGAACGAGAAAAGAAGGAAAAAAAATGAAGGAAAGGGGGAATGCAGGAGAACAGATTGGGTGGGAAGTCGGGGTGAAGGAGGAAGGATGGTGGGGAGAGAGGAAAGGAGAGGAGAGGAAGGATGGAGCGAGAAAGTAAGACATAATGAAAGAGTGCAGGAAGAGGGAGTGAGAGAGAAGGGGGATGAAGGAGGGAAGGAAGGACTGAAGTTTGGGTAGCAGAGTAAGGAATGAGGAGATAAACAAGGAAGGAAAGAAAGAGGAAGAAGAGGATGGGGCATGGAAGTTAAGCAGGATGAGGATATTTAGAAGGAAGAGGATAATATAAGGAAAGGAAGGACAGAAGAGAGGCGACTTAGGAGAAAGAAGTGTCAGATAGGATATACCTTATGAAAGAAAATGAGAAATAATATAAGAATGAAGGAAAGAAGAAAGGAAGCCGATGAAAGAACTTGTAAAAGACGAAAAGCGAAATCTTACAAACTAGCTGAGTAGAATGAAACAGAGGAGGAAATAAAGAGGTATAATATGAAAATGAGAAGTGGAAAAGGAATGAAAAAAATGGAAGAAATTGTGGAAAGTAAAGTGAAGAGGAGAAGGAAGAAGAAGAAGAATGCAGGAGAGACACGTAAAGAAAGTTAGGAAGTAGAAGTTGAAGAAAAGAAGACATGACGAAGGTAATCAGAAGAGTTGGAAGGCGAAATGAGGGAGAGGAAGAAGAAGGACGAGTTTAGGAAGAAAGGAGGAAAGGATAGACACGCATGAAAGAATTATGGAAGGAGGAGCAAGAGATAAAAAATAATGTTAAAAAAATAATGATGTGGAATTCTCGGGACAGTTGTAAGAGGGGAAGAAACAAATTCCTTTATGCTTACGATTTACCGATTTATTCTTGCCACATCCAGATGATTTTATGATTTTTTAAAAGATATTTTGTAGGGAAGGGGTAAATGAAGGCAGTGTCTAACCTCTCCACTTAGAAAATCATCTCCAAGTCTTAAGTATTCCAAGCTGGATTTAGAATATTAGAGAATAGCCAGCGTACTCAAAGGGTCAAGGAAAGAGGTGTGGAGGCAAAGACAGTTACTTAAAGGAGATGAAGGAAGGAGGGAAGCAGCGAAGGAGAGATACAGTACTCAAAGGAAGGAGAGGGAGAAAGGACACGTGAACAATATGATGAGAAAGTTTTTGGAAGGGTGAGAGAAGGAAGAGGGAGAAATATGAAAGAGAGAGAGAGAGAGAGAGAGAGAGAGAGAGAGAGAGAACGAAAAAGCTCATACAAAATAGTGGAAAAGGCCTAACTTAAGCTAAAGAAAATCATAAGGTGCATGTAGGACTTAAAAAAAAAAAAAAGCCTAATGACAGTGAGAAACTTAAATATTTTTTCCTTTATTTTACAGTGGAGGACTTTTTTGTATGAAGTTCCTCTTTTGTTACCATGAGTAAATTATAGCCATCGTTCTGCAAATAATTGTGTGAAATGGAAGAGAGGATAGTTGAGGAAATGAAAACAAATGCAATAAAAATGTGACAGGGAAAGTTTGGGAGAGAAAGAAGAGAGGAAAAAGATAGAAAAGAAGGGAGTGTGGAAAGTGAGGCAGGTATGTAAATAAATGAAGGGAAGTAGATGGAAAAAGGAAGGAGAGAGAGAGAGAGAGAGAGAGAGAGAGAGAGAGAGAGAGAGGTGGGAAGGTGAGATATATATGTAAATTAATGGAGGAAGGAAGAAGGTGGAAAAAGGAGAGAAAGAGAGAGAGAGAGAGAGAGAGAGAGAGAGAGAGAGAGAGAGAGATGCTAATCTGAAAAGAATATAACTTAAAAAAAGAGAAATAATGTGGAAAAAATAAGAGAAAAGGAGAAAAGAGAGCAGAGATAATAAGAGAGAATTTAATAGGAGAAAATTATGGTGGGCTGTGAAGAGAATTCAAAAGAGGGTGAAAATGGAGGAAGAAGGGAAGTGAAAAATTGAGGAGGAGGAAGAGGAGGAGGAGGAGGAGGAAGAAGAAGACAAAGAAGGAGATGGTGATAAAGAAGAATAAATAAAGCAGGAGGAAGAGAATTGCATCAGGAAGGATGGTGTGTCGTGGGAAGAGGGGTTGTCACTGAGTAGGGATAGAAGTGACAGGAGTTCCTTTTGTGGTAGTTAGTATTTGCAGGATACAGCATCATGCAGCATATAAATACAGTAAATACTTAGATAAAAAGTGGAAGAAACGAAGGATGAACGTGAAGAGAGCCCGAAGGGAGGAGGAAATTAAGAAGGATAAGATATGCATTGAGAGAGAGAGAGAGAGAGAGAGAGAGAGAGAGAGAGAGAGAGAGAGAGAGAGAGAGAGCCATAAAGAGGAGAGAGTGATAGAAAAAGAGAATATTATACAGGCAGTAGGGAAGAGAGAATGAGAGAAAAGAGAACGAAAAGACGAAAGTCATAAAAAGAGTAACAGACGAGAAAGCAGGCCAAATATATGTAAGAAAAATAGAAGCAGCAAAAGTGGAAGAAAAAGAGATTAGGAGATAGAAGAAGAGAGAGTAAAGAGAGAAATAAATAAGGAGAGAAAGAAAAGACAAAAATGACGAAAGACGAGCAGAAGTAAAGGAATAATTTGACGAATATTTGAGGAAAAAAAAATAGGCAAGGCAAATATAAAAAAAAAGTTGAAAGGGGGGAAGATTATGCAGAGAATAAAGAAGAATTAGGAGGTAAGGAAAAGAAGAGAGACGTAAAGAGAGGAAATTAGAGAGCGGGATCAAAATACGAGAAAAGTGGGAAAGAAAAACCCGAGAGAGAGAGAGAGAGAGAGAGAGAGAGAGAGAGAGAGAGAGAGAGAGAGAGAATATCAAGGAAATCAAAGAGTATAAGGTAGACAAAATGAGAAAGACAAACGTGAAGGAAAAGGAGAATTGGAAAAAGAGATAAATTAGGCAAGGAATAAGGAAGAAGCGAAGGAGAAAGAAAAGGCAGGCGACGAAGGACATAAAGACGCGAAATAAGGAGGGAGCTGGAGGGTTTTATGAGAGAAAAATGGAAAGAGAAAAACCCGAAGGAAAAGAGAAACGAAAAAGAGAATATTATGTAGGAAATGTGGAAGAATTAGGAGAGTGAGGAGAGATGAAAGGAGCGAAGAGAAGTAATGAGAGAGAGAGAGAGAGAGAGAGAGAGAGAGAGAGAGAGAGAGAGAGAGAGAGAGAGAGAGAATATATGCAGAGAGAAGAATTTGAACGTATAGAGGAGAAGGAATGAGATAATTTGGCAAATATGAACGAATTGAAGACACAAAGACTAGAAAGAAGAGAGAGAGAGAGAGAGAGAGAGAGAGAGAGAGAACATATGCAGAGATAGAAGAATTTGAACATAAAGAGAAGAAGGAATGAGATAATTAGGCAAATATGAACGAATTGAAGACAGACTAGAAAGAAATGAGAGAGAGAGAGAGAGAGAGAGAGAGAGAGAGAGAGAGAAAGGGGGGGAAGGTCAAGGGTGAGGTGAAACAAGAAAATATTCATGTGCAAGTAGAGAGAGAGAGAGAGAGAGAGAGAGAGAGAGAGATTCTGCGGGTCAAGTTAGGCTGAAGAGTTGGATTAAGGATGGCTTGGTAGTGAGAATGGATCGATAGAGTGAGGGTGAGTGGATGGATAGGGTGAGGATGGATGGATGGATAGAGTGAGGATGGAGTGGGGGAAAGAATGAGGATGAATGGAGGGATAGAGTGAGGATGGATGGAGGGATAGATTGAGGATGAGCGGATGGATGCATTGAGTGATACCTGTAGACTGAGGATGGGTGGGGGACAGAGTGAGGATAGATGGATGGATGGATAAAACAAGGATTGAGGGAAAGATTGAAGATGGATGGAGGGATAGAGTGAAGATAGATGGAGGCATAGAGTCGTATGGATGGAGAGATAAAATGGGGATGGATGGATGGATTGATAGAGTGAGGATGGATGGATAAATAGAGTGAGGTTGGTAGATACATAGAATGAGGATGGATAGTGAGGATGGATGGATACAGGGAGGATTGGTGGATGGTTAAGAGTGAGGACAGTATAGAGCGATGATGGATGGATAGTGAGGTTGAATGGATGGTTAGATTCAGTGAGGATTGATATATGGACTGAGTGAGGATGGATAGATTGATAGAATGAAGATGGATGGATAGAATATGGATAGGTTGATAGAGTGAGAATGAGATGGTAGAGTGGGAATGGATGGTTGGAATGAGGACAGATGTATTTTAATTCTTTGTTTATTCTTTGTATCCTTCTCCTTTCTCCCCTTTATCATCTTTTTATCATTTCCTTATTCTTTTTCTCTGTTTCCCATATTTCATCTTTTTCTTTATTCTTCACGGATTATTCATGTCCTTCCTTTTATGCTACATCTTTATATATCTTTCCACATTTCTCTTTTCCCTCCTTTATTACCATTTCCCCTTTCCTGTTTATTTCCTTCTTCCTCGTCATTCTCATCTGCATATGTCAACATTATTTTTATTCAAGGTTTTTACTGATTCTGTTATTTCTGGCACAACATTGTATCAGTTTCTCCATTTTTTCTTTTGCTTCCTTTATCGTCACTTTCCTTTTCCTATGACTCTTTCTCTTGCCTCCTCCATCCCTCCTTTTGATTTTTTTTTAGTTTATTTTATTCCCTGGTTTCATTTAGTCTCTTTCTCCATCTCTCCATTCCTTCCTTTATAGCCACTTCTCCCTTCCTATGTTCTGTTCCCCTCCTCTTCCTCTTCCTCTTCTCCTTCCCTCCCTACTTATTCCCCTCCTTCCCCTCCCTCCCTACTTATTCCCCTCCTTCCCCTCCCTCCCTCCCTCTCCCGCCCTTCTTTTCATCACATTTTTTATTCCCTTCATTTTGTCTCGTATTTCTCCACCTGCATCATTTTCAACTTTTTCATCCTTAGCTCCTCCCCTTCCCCCTTCCCTCCCCTCTCCCTCCTTTTCTCTTCCCCCTCCTTCACTTCCCCTTCCTCACCCTCTTGCCCCCCACCTCCCTTCCTGCCCCCACCCCAGCCCTCCTTCTAGAACCTGTCGTACCCCACTCTACCCCTCGCATCCCCCTCATTTCCCCCTTCCCCACCCCTCCGCATCTCCTGTCCCTCCACCACTACCTCCCCTTCCCCTACCCTCTTCCCCTCTCTCCCCCTCACTCCTTTCATCCCCCTCTCTCAATAACCCCCTGGCAATTTTGCTTTCAATAATTTTTCTCCAACTTATATTTTTGTCTCCTCATGTTTCCTCCATTCTCTCTCTCTCTCTCTCTCTCTCTCTCTCTCTCTCTCTCTCTCTCTCTCTCTCTCTCACTTTTCTTCATATCACTTCTGTCTCTTTTATCTTTACCTCCTTCGTTCCGCCTTTCTCACTCCCATTTCTCTTCCTCTTTTCTCTCTCATATTTTTACTCTGTGTACGGGTGTCGTGTGTCTGTACCTTAATGTGTGTGTGTGTGTGTGTGTGTGTGTGTGTGTGTGTGTGTGTGTGTGTGTGTGTGTGTATGTATGTATGTGTGTGTGTGTGTGTGTGTGTGTGTGTGAGTGTGTGTGTGTGTGTGTGTGTGTGTGTGTGTGTGTGTGTGTGTGACGTTATTTTGTATGTGCATATGTGTTCATGTTAATGAGCGGTTCTTTTCTGTATGTTGTGTGTGTGTGTGTGTGTGTGTGTGTGTGTGTGTGTGTGTGTGTGTGTGTGTGTGCGGGAGTTTCTCAAGTGCATCTCCTGTATGTGTGTACATGTGTGGAATTTCCATGTGCTTTTCCTGTGCGTGTGTGTGTATGTGTGGATTTTCCATGTGTGTGTGTGTGTGTGTGTGCGAGTTTCTCATGTGCATCTCCTGTATGTGTGTACATGTGTGGATTTTCCATGTGCGTTTCCTGTGTGTGTGTGTGTGTGTGTGTGTGTGTGTGTGTGTGTGTGTGTGTGTGTGCGTGGCTGTTGGGTTTATGAGTGTGGGAGAGTGGCTGAATGTGAGCACCTCTCTGGCACTCCAGCCACCAATATTCACCACACCACAGGCACCAAGGGGCTGTGTGGTGGAGGGAGTGGTGGAGAGATGGAGGTGGAGTGGTAGTGGAGTTGTGGTGGAGATTTGATGGAAGTGTGGTGGAGGTGGTAAAATAGTTGGTGGAAGGGAGATGTGGTGGAGACAGTGGTGAGGAGTGGTGATGGAGATGCAGAGGAATGGGTGGTGGTGGAGAAGGTGGTGAAGTTTAGTGATGGAGATTATTATATTGTAGCTTTCTTCACACAGATTTACTTTGCTTAGAGAAGGTACTCTTTTTTTAATATAGAAGTTTATTGTGGCTTTCAGTAAACTCTTCGAAGGTGAATAAAATCGTCTAAAGATACCAAGAATAAAGACGATAAAAGATGTGACCTTATTGATGCAGTTAAGGCGCAATATGCAACAAATGGCTAAGAATTGTTGTTGTTATAGCCCCAGATTCAATTAAAATGTACACATATTCTCAATGGGGTGCAGAGTGAAGGTGCCTCTATCCCGTGTTCCACCGTCCTCCCTTCAGTGGGTAGGGAGGGAATTGAGGGACGTTTGTGTAACTAGTATTATCGGTGCCACCACTTGAAGGCGTTCCCCTTCAACAATAGATAGTTAAGAAAAAAGTAATGCAGTCTTTCTATTTCACAAACATGCGACTACTTATACTACGCTGGTTTACTAATACCATTCCTATTTTATCTCAAGACGTAGACTAAAATATCACTGTCTCTCTCATTGTTCACCTTTCTTCCTAAACAGACTCTCCTGGTCTTACTTTTGCCCAAATTTCAAGATTACTTTGGCCCTTATTCTCCTCGGTTATGGAAACTCCGTAATACATCGTACTTAGCGATTGATTTTCCAAATTGCCCATCAGTAATCTGTTTTTTGCTTCTGATTTTTTTTTTTTTTCATATCAATATAGATTGTATGAATAACACTCACGAATATATTAACGGAGCAGCGATAAAAATAAACCGGTAAGGAAGAGGTGTTAGTGAGCTTCCTAACCTCTTAAAGCATCACACAAAGTCCCCATGTTCTCATCAGTTCCAGTACTCACACGTTTGAGGTATATGTATTGTGTATTATATTTTAACCCTTTCACAACGACGATGTTTTATTTTTGGCTGTTCTTGCTACTTTCACACTATTTTATTCAATTTAAACAAGATTTTTTGGCTATTTTTACTACTTTCACACACTTTTATTTTCTTTCAGATTTTTTTTTTTATTTTTTTTTTTATTTTTTTTTTTGTGAAGGGGTTATTCACAGCAGACTATATGATTCCACTAAGTTTTTGAAAATCTCCCCCATGTTAAATAAAAAGGAAATGTTGACAGCAGAAATCAAGTGAAAAAGGCGTGCTTGAGCGAAAATAAATAAAATAAATAATAATCATAAAATAATCATCTCTCTCTCTCTCTCTCTCTCTCTCTCTCTCTCTCTCTCTCTCTCTCTCTCTCTCTCTCTCTCTCTCTCTCCTTCTCCCTTTCCCTCTGCTCTCGCTTCCCGGAAAACACCTATAAATCTTGCTTTATTTTGGCTGCCCGAGGTGAGGTGAGGTGAGGTGAGGGTAAGTGAGGTGAGGTGAAGTGAGGTGACGTGAGGGGAATTGAGGCTAGGTGAGGTGAAGTGAGGTGGGGTGAGGAAAGTGAGGTGAAGGTGAGAGATTAAGGAGGTGAGGTGAGGTGAGGGGAAGTGAGGTGAGGTGGGGTGAGGGAAGTGAGGTGAGGTAGGGTAAGGTGAGGTGGGGTGAGGAAGTGAGGTGAAGGAGGTGAGATTAAGGAGGTGAGGTGTAGTGAGGTGAGGTGGGTGAGGAAAGTGAGCTGAAAGAGATGAGATTAAGAAGGTGAGATGAGATGAGATGAGATGAATTGAAGTGAGGTGAGGTGAAGTGAGGTGAGGTGAGATGAGATGAACTGAGGTGAGGTGAAGTGAGGTGTGGTGAGAGTCAAAGGTCGGCTGGAAAGAGAACATGCATGACATTTCCTCTCACCTCAATATCCTGTTACTATTTCAACACCAGGAAAATCAGACTTTGACCTTTTACCGTCAGTTTAAGTAAGTATATTTTTCTGTAATTACCAAAAATAAGATGGATTAGATAAAAACGAAAATGTATGTGTTATAGAGTGGATTAAATTAGACTGTATTTAACCTCTTCATTATCAGCATCTCTCTACAGCTGAATAAAATCGTCTGGTGGCAGAGATTTATGAAGATTGTTTTAACACCTGTATGTAGCGGGTTTCTCCAGGTATATATAAAATCATCTGGCCGTTGCTGGGATAAAATAAAAAAAAAAAAAAGTTAATATAAATAAAGTAAAAACCATTATATTGATGGTGCTGAATGTTTATAACCTATATTATTATTTTCAGGTATTTTATTTCTCTGACAGTGTGCAAATAATAATAATAATAATAATAATAATAATAATAATAGCCTCACTCCATTTTTCAGACACCAAATCCTTGACATCATCTTGAGCGGCCTCCTCAACACGGCCCTTCAAGAATCCCACTTCCATAGATCGCCTTTTGTGTTTTAGGTAAGTACTCAAAAACTCTCCATTCCCAAAGCAATTCGATTTTTCAAGTGTTCGTCCGTTTTATTTTTTACAGTGTTGTGGATTTCTGTCGTTAACAACATCACTGAACGTTGTGATCATCTGAAGGTCAAAACACAGGAGAGTTTCTTTTGCTTGACTGGCTGTGTGTGTGTGTGTGTGTGTGTGTGTGTGTGTGTGTGTGTGTGTACTTAATATTTTCACCCCAGTTTCTCCTCGTTCTGGACCCTCTCTTTCTTTCATCTTCAACTTTTCCTAGTTTGGTTTTTGAGGTAAGATAATACCGGTAATCTCAGAGGACGTGTTGTTTTTCTTTCTTTCTTTTTTGTTTACCTCCAGACGATTTTCTCTACGTTAGGAAAGATTACCCATAACGAAGGTGTTAATGAAAGTTGTGTCTAACCCCTCCAGTAAAAAAAAATAAAATAAAATAAAAAATACTGCACTGAGTATAATCGTGTGAAAATAGCAAGATAAAAAAGAGGTTATCCTGGAGAGAGAGAGAGAGAGAGAGAGACAGACAGACAGACAGACAGACAGACAGAGACCTTATCTTTTGCCTCCAGCCTTTCATTCCGTCCAAATTACCCTTCATGTTTATTCCTCTCCACCTCATCTTCCTCCCATCCACTACCCTTCCCGTTTCCCTTATCGCTCTCATGCATCCTCTGCTTCTGCTCCTTCTTTCGTCCTTGCCCATTTCTCTAACTTCTCTCTTTCTTCCCCTGCTTCTCTTCCTTATTTCTCGTTCCTCTTAGTATCACCTCATCCATCATTTTTTTTCTTGACGACTTTGTCTTACAACCTTATTCCTTGGTTCATTTTTTTCTCTTTATTCTTGGTCTACTTCTCGTTTTCATTCTAGACCCCCCTTTTTCCCTATCTCATTTTTCTCTCTTCCTTCTTCTATTCGTGCTTCACCTGTCATCCTTTCGTCATTAGCTTACCTGTATTGGCGGTCTGTTTCTCATCTTTTTCTCCCTCTTTTATTCATGGCCGAATACTCACCTTTCTCCGGTTATAATTGGTGTCCTGCTGCCCCTCATTGTTGGGCCTCATTCTCTTTACTTCATTCTGCTGTTCTTGATCTCCACCATTTCTCATTCATGACCTGTTCTTCTCATATTGTTTTTCGCTTTCTCATCGCATTTTTTATTTACCATTCTACTTTTTCATTCGTATGTTATCCTTCTTTCATGTTTGGCTAATTTTTCATCATCCTCATTCTTTTTTTTTTTTATTTTCCCTTTTCATATTACCTTCCGTTCATTCTCATAATTCTTCTCACGTCTCTCCTTCCCCTCACTCTCTGTTTTATCTCTCCAGAGCAGATGTGCAGCAGGTACGGAGCCGGTGTGGAGCAGGTGTGGAATTGTCATGCTAGTGTGACAATCGAGAAGCTGACGGACGAATAACGTGGAATAAATTTGCATGCCAGAGAGAGAGAGAGAGAGAGAGAGAGAGAATGTAAGTTGAGAAAGGGGAGGAAGAAAGAAGGACACGTGGACGAGAGAGGAAAAAAGCTGTGAGAGGGAGCTGAGTGAGAAAGTGAAAGAGGAAGTGAGAGAGAGAGAAAAAAGTGAGGTGATTGCACACGAGGGTCGCAGTGGAAGTGGCATACCCCTCCCGCAGTTTACCTCCTCCCTACCTCCTGTCTCCCTACCCGCTCCCCCCTCTTTCTCCCTCCCTACCCTCACCCCTACTATCTCCCCTCCCTTCCGTGACCCCTTCGTCTCCTACTCACTTTCACCCTCCTTCCTACCCCTCTTCTCTCCCACCCCCTTCACGTCCCCTTCCCTTTCACCCCACCCTAGCCTCACCCTCTATTGTCCCCCTCTCCAGTCCCAGGTCTCTCCCCACCCCCTTTCCTTCACTCTCCTCCCTTCCACACTCCCTCTCTCCCTTCCCCACTCACTTATCTCTCTCCTCTTCACACCTTCTCCACTGGTTAGCATGACCAACTTAGAACTGGCAGAACCCGGGTTTGATTTTTGCACCCGTCAAACTCTAACACAAAATTTCTTAAGTCCTTGTTCCCCACCAGTACAAATGGGGACCTGGGCATAACATCAACAGTTGCGGGTTTGAGGGAAGGTTGGAAAACTGTTGAAATAGAAAAGTCTGCCTCAGTGGCCTTGTTGCAGTTGATAGGGATATAATCTAAGCATTCATCTCTCTCTCTCTCTCTCTCTCTCTCTCTCTCTCTCTCTCTCTCTCTCTCTCTCTCTCTCTCTCCAGTTGTTTTCACCTCCCCTCTAGACTCCTCATTTTTTCCCCTCACACCCTGTATCGGATTGCTTTATTACAGCTGCCTTCCTCTTACCCCCCCTCTCATTTTTTAGAGAGATTTTTTCCACTTTTTTTTTTACTGTCCTCCTCTTCCTCCTTCTCTTCTTCTTTCCTCCTCTTCCTCTGTCATTCATTTTCTCTCTTCTCCTCTCTTGCCTCTTTCATTTCCTCCTTCCTCCTCCTCTTCTACCCCGTTCTCTCCTCCTCCTCCTCTGTTTTCATTATTATCGTTATTTTCTTTTTACTTTTACGCCCTGTTTTTTTTTTCCCTCAGTATCGTCTCGGCATTTTTAGTCACTCATATTTCCGGCAGTATTTTTCTTTTATTGTCTTTTGTTTTCCTCGTCCAAGCTTTGTATTGGCATCGTCATTTCCGGTTTTCTCATAGTCATTTCCGGTTATTATCTTATTCACGTAACATTTTCTCCTTTGCCCTGGCTTCAGCTTTTCATCTTCCTTTTGTTTTTATTTTGTTTAGCTCTTGTCTTTCTTTTCTTTTGTTGTTATTACCTTAACTATTTTTACCCCTGTATGTTTATTCGTCAGTATTTGTGTACGATTCTTTGCCTGTTCCTCTGCCTGCTGGTCTTTCTGTCTGTCTTTATGTCCGTCTGTCTCTGTCCAGGAGATTATGGAAAATGCAACTGGATATTCGTAGTGAAAATTGACTCAAGCATAAGTGGCTAAATTTGGCGAAGACAGAATTGAAAGTCCAAGGAAATAATCTTGAATCCTGAGACATGAGCGGTCAAGGCGATTCAATCTTAAGAAAATTGAGACGGGTGTTCTTATACAAGTTTTTAAGTCAGCCTAACACCTCCTTTAGGATTGCTCAGTACGAAGGAAATTTAGGCCTTGCTGACTGCCCGCGTGTTTTGTTAATATTGCTTTTCTTTTTTTTCTTAAATCTTGCACATGACAAAATGCCCTACCACCTCATCATCATCATCTTCATCATCGTCATTATTATTATTATTATTATTATTATTATTATTATTATTATTATTATTATTACCGGTATTATTATTATTATTATTATTATTTTTTTTTTTATTATTATAATTATTATTATTATTACCCATCCCCGCGGGGACGGGTATTGTTTTCACTCGGTTTGCCTGTTTGTTTGTTTGTCTGTTTGTTTGCCTGTCTGTCTGTCTGTCTGTCTGTCTGTCTGTCTGCTACCAACTTTTACCCTAGAACTAGAAGTGCGATTTTGACTAAAAGTCCAGGGATGATGGACTATGACCTGCTGATCACCTGACTAAATCTTGGGCCAAATTAGGCCAAGGCCGAGGCTGTAGGCCTAAAAAAAAAAAAAAAAAAAAAGATGGACATGTATCTCTTAACTTTCCTTCCATGTCAAGGTTCCTCAGATCTTCCTCCCCCCCCCTCTCTCTCTCTCTCTCTCTCTCTCTCTCTTACTCTTCTGTCCCCCTTCTTGTTTGCGTAGTTTCTTTACTTTTGCATATTCTATTCGTCTCTTCCAGTTTTCTTTCCTTTTTAGTCTCTTCCTCTCACACTGTCTTTGCTTTTCATTTTTATTTCTTTTTCTTGTACAGTTTCGTTCTTACTGACACACTTCCTCCTTAGCTTAGTCAGAGACAGAAAGAGAGAGAGAGAGGGAGAGAGAGAGAGAGAGAGAGAGAGAGAGAGAGAGAGAGAATAGATAGCTAGATATATATATGGTAGATAGATGGATTGTTGGATGGATGGATGAATGGAGAGAAAGATAGACAGGCAAGTAAGCTATTTAGAGTCTCTCTCTCTCTCTCTCTCTCTCTCTCTCTCTCTCTCTCTCTCTTTCTCTCTTTCTTTCTCTCTCTCTCTCTCTCTCTCTCTCTCTCTCTCTCTCTCTTGTGATGTTTTTTAGGGTGTGTCCGCTTTTTCTTGCATAAAAGTCTTTTTTCCTCATTATCTCCTACATCTCATATTTCTTTCGTCATTGATTCTCACTCTAAAACACACACACACACACACACACACACACACACACACACACACACACACACACACACACACACACACACACACACACACACACACACACACACACACACACTCACTCATTCACACACACACACACACACACACACACACACACACACACACACACACACACACACACACACACACACACACACCATCCCAACACCCCCTCCACCCCCAGACTCCCCGCCACATACACACACGTTACCCAAAATGAATACATAGACCAGTCCAACTCCCCAGAAAAAAAATATATAAAAAAACACCTCAAAAAACACAGAAAAACACACAGACACAGCAAATAAACTTGGAGGGTTCTTTCTCTCACCTCTTGGCTTGGCAGGTGGGTAGGGAGGCGAAAAATTGCATGTATAATGGATGGTGTGCATGTTGGGGGAATAAAGAACTTGTGGCAAGGCAAACACAGACACTCCCTGAGAATCTTGTGTTTTCGCAGCAGGCAGGAGAGAGAGAGGGTGTGGAGAGATGAGAGAGAGGGGGTGGAGAGATGAGAGAGGGAGGGGGTGGAGAGGTGGGAGAGAAATTGGGGGAAATGAAGGACAGAAGGAGAGGAATAAGGAAGGAAGGGATGGGGATGGATGGTTGAGAATGAGGTGTGGAGAGAGAGAGAGAGAGAGAGAGAGAGAGAGAGAGGAAAGAAGAGTCAGGGAGATGGACGGGAAGAAGTATAGAAATGAGCTAAGTTTCCCTCTCCCTCCCCTCACCCTCTCCTCTCTTCTCTTGTCTTCATCTCCTCTTGCCTCCTCTCCCCTCTTTTTCCTCTCACTTCCTCCCTGCCCTGTCGTGTGATGAGTGTGTGTGGGTAGCAGAGGAGGGGAGAAGGGGACTGTGTGTGTGTGTGTGTGTGTGTGTGTGTGTGTGTGTGTGTGTGTGTGTGTGTGTGTGTTAGGGTGATGAAGTGTGTTTGTGCAAGGGGGGGAGGGGCATTTGTTCGTTTGAATGGGAGGAAGGGGAGGAGGATAGGTAGGAATGAGTTGAATTTTCCCTCCCCTCCCCTCTCCTTCTCCTCCCCTTGTTTCCTTCTCTCCTCCCCCCCCCACCTCCTCCTCTCTCCCCTCCTCTCTTCCGCGTTCTGTCATGTGATGAGAGTGAGTATTGGTGGAGGGGAGAGAGTGACTTTGTTGATGACTGTGTGCGTAGGAGGGGAGGTAGTGTGTGTGTGTGTGTGTGTGTGTGTGTGTGTGTGTGTGTGTGTGTGTGGCGCGAGGGTTAGTGGATTTTCTGTTAACGAATTACTTGAATAACCATAAGGATTTTGTATGTAGAATGTGTGTGTGTGTGTGTGTGTGTGTGTGTGTGTGTGTGTGTGTGTGTGTGTGTGTGTGTGTGTGTGTGTGTGTGTGTGTGTGTGTATTTCCTGCTTTGTTGACTATTGCGAGCTTGGATTCGCGGAAGTCAGTGTGCGTGTTTGTGTGGGTGGCAGGGTGATGTATGCTTGGCGTGTTTGGAAGAGTTTAATAAAGATTCACGCATGTTTGGATGTGGATTTTTGATTTTCATTTTCGTTTTAGTGTTTATCAAGGAAGTGGAATAGATCTGTGTTGGTATGTGAAAGTGTGTGTGTGTGTGTGTGTGTGTGTGTGTGTGTGTGTGTGTGTGTGTGTGTGTGTGGTGAGAGAGAGAGAGAGAGAGAGAGAGAGAATGCGTCTGTCTTTACGTCTGTGTGTAATTAACCATTTGCCTCAGCTTGCGAACAATTATATGTGTGTATATATACGAACTTACCCAATTGTGTGTGTGTATGTGTGTGTGTGTGTGTGTGTGTGTGTGTGTGTGTGTGTGTGTGTGTGTGTGTGTGTGTGTGCGTAAAATAGTGAATTAGGGCCACACTTCTCAAGAAATATACACAAGAACAATTTCCCTGGTAACTTCAGGCAAGAGTGTGTATGTCTGCGTCTCCCAAGGGGGCGGGAGGCAGGTATGATGTGCTTGGAGACTCTGGGCCAAGGAATTACACGGAGATGAGTGTTTTTTCTCCGTGCTTTTTTTTTCTTTTTCTTCCTTTGTGTTTGCTGTTTGTTGGTTCCGTTTTTATCAGGGCTGTGTTGTTTTTATTTTACTAATTCAGCAGCGTTGTGTATTATTTTTTGTTGCCATTAGTTTTATTGTTATTATTATTATTATTATTATTATTATTATTATTATTACGTATGGGTGTAATGATAAAATGGTGAGTGACTACAATAACGACTTCCGCGGTGGTGACAAGAATGAAGATGATGATGATGATGATGATGGTGATGATAAAAACCCCATCAAGTGTGTGTCTGTGCGTCTCCCAGGTGGGCAGGGAGACAGGTATGATGTGCTTAGAGGCTCTGAGACCGGGAATAACGTGGAAAGATGAGTTTTTTTTTTTCTTGTTTTTCTTCGCTCGTTTCCTCGCTCATTTTTCGTTTTAAGTTAATTTCGCTTTTGTTGTTGTTCTTGTTTTCTTTAATGATGTTGGTGGTGTTATTTTTCATGAAATGGAGTAGGAGTATGATGATGATGATGATGATGTTGATGGTGATGATGATGATGATGATGATGATGATGATGATGATATTATTTCTTTATGAAGAGGAGGAATAGGATGATGATGATGATGATGATGATGATGATGATGATGATATTCTTTATGAAGAGGAGAAATAGGATGATGATGATGATGATGATGATGATGATATTTCTTTATGAAGGGGAGGAATAGGATGATGATAATGATGATGATATTATTTCTTTATGAAGAGGAGAAATAGGATGATGATGATGATATTATTTCCTTGTGAAGAAGAGGAATAGGATGATGATGATGCGTATGTGTGTATGTGGCTGGAGAGGGCTTAGTGTAACCAAGTTTACGTTTTTGATAGTCTAAATTATTCTTGATGGTCTCCCCTAGGTATTCTGGGGGGAGGAATAGAGGGGAAGGAGGAGGAGGAAGGGTGAAAGTAAAAATAGGGACGAGAAAAGAAGTGAGGTGAATGAGGTAAGACAAATCGAACAAAGTTAGGTAAATCACCAAACGAGAGGAAAAAGACTTACACAAGGCCAGAAAAAGACAGAGGTAGAAGCAGAAAAAGACAGACACACGAGCAGAAAAAGACAGACAGGACAAGAAACTTACGGATAGACGACCAGAAAAAGACAACAACAGGACCAGAAAAAGAAAACAACAGGACCAGAAAAAGACAGACACGGACCTGAAAAAGAAGGCAGCAGGACCAGAAAAAGAGAGCAACAGGGCCAAAAAAAAGACAGACACAGGACCAAAAAAAAAGACAGACACAGGACCAGAAAAAGAAAGCAACAGGACCAGAAAAAAGAATAAGACCAAAAAAAGGACAGAGAGAACCAGGAAAAGAAAGACACACGACCAGAAAATGAAAGTGGGGCAGAAAAAGGCAGACACACGAGTACAAAAGGCAGACACATTAACAGAAATAGACAGACAGGGCCGGGAAAAGACAGAGAAGGACAGAGAGGAGCAGAGAGAGGCGGACAGAGTGACAGGAAGGAACAGACAGCGAACGAGGTGTTTGTTGCAGCGCTGTCACCCGTGGGAAATGCAACGTCCCCCTCTCCTCCTGACCCTCCCCTTTCCCCTCCTAACCCTCCCCCTTCCCCTCCTGACCCTCCCCCTCTCTCTAAACCCTCCCCCTTCCCCCCCTGACCCTCCCCTCCCTCTCTAAACCCTCCCCCTTCCCTCCCCTTACCCCCAGCCCTCCTCCCCTCTCCCCTTCCCTGTTACTCTTCTTCTTTCTGTCTGTTCTCTCTCAACCCTCAATCTTTCCCGTCCCTCTGCTCTCTCTCAACCTTCCTCTCATTTATCCCTCTCCCTTTCTCCACCTCAGCCTTCCCCTCTTCTATCTCTCTCTATCCTCGCTATTTCCTCAACTCAACCCTTTCCCCACCTTCCCTCCCTTTTCTCCCCTTCCCTTCTCCCTCCCCTCTCTTCCCTCCCTCTGCAACTTCCCCTTCCCTCCCCTCTTTATCCTCAAGACATTCACTCCTTATATCCTTCTCCCTTTTCCCCCTACCCTCCTCTTCTTCAGTCTTCCTTCATTCTCCTCCTCCCTCCTTCTCCGTCAGTCATCCTCCACCCCTCCTAACCCCTCCAGTCCTTCCCTCTGTTCATCCCTCCCCTCTGTTCATCCCTCCCCCTCCTTTTCTCCCGACACCTCTCCCACCACCACCCCCACTCATTTTCTCCCCCCACAACCCCACCATTTCTGTCTCCCAAACCCCTCTTCCCCACCTCCTCCTTTCTCTCCCCACCCTACCCCTATACTCCCCACCCCCTTTCTCTTTCCATCCCACCCCTCCTCCTCTCCTCTTCTCCCCCCTTCCCCTTTCCCTCCCATTTCCACTCTCCCCCTTTCACCCCCCACCCCTCTTCCTCTCCCTCTCTCTCCTTCCCATCCTACCCCCCTCCCCCTCCCCTCCCCTCTCTCAACCCCAGCCATAAATATTGGACTTTCCGCCTCAGCAGTTTCAACCAGGCTCTCTCTCTCTCTCTCTCTCTCTCTCTCTCTCTCTCTCTCTCTCTCTCTCTCTCTCTCTCTCTTATTTTTATTCATTTATTCTCTTTCTTCATCCTCATTATTATTTCTTTTTACTTTATTTTATGTACTGTTTCTTAATTTTCCTATGCCGCTCTCCTCATCATCTTTATCAGCTTCTTCGCTTTTTATCTTTTTTATTTCCCTTTTCCTTTTTCTAAATTATTTTCACTACTCTGTGTTCTTTTTCCTCATTTTTACTAATTTTTCGATTTTTCGCCACCATTATTATTTTTATTATTACCACTTCTACTTTTTCTTCATTTTCCTCAACCGCTTCCCCCGTCATCTTAAAAGTATCTTCCAGTTTCATCTTACCTATTTTCATTTTTCCCTTGTATTTTTTTTCCTCGTGTTGTTTCCTC
>NC_137017.1:6602809-6692809 GCF_032717465.1 Coenobita brevimanus | reverse complement strand
GACAGTCTCGGCTCTTAAAGTTTTTCAAGGAGATAATAAGAAGTCGTAGGAAGAAACTGAAGCTTGAAAGAAATTAAAGACAGATGGAGACTTTGAAATGTGAAGCTTGGAATAAATCTAAGTTGAAAGAAAATGTGCTGTCTTTTTTGTGTGTGCTTCCACTGTGTCTGCTTCCAAATAGGGGCGTCTCCGTTGGCTCTGTCTGCTCTCTGCTCTACTACTTGTCTCTGTTTTTTAAGTTGTTTGGGTTGCTTCTTCGAGTTAAGTGTGTGTGTGTGTTTGTGTGTGTGTGTGTGTGTGTGTGTGTGTGTGTGTGTGTGTGTGTGTGTGTGTGTGTGTGTGTGTGTGTGATTGTACGCACGTGCTTATTCTCAAGAGGGGAAATGTCTTGTCCTTCATCATAGTGCTTCCTTTGATGCGTGTGTTTGTTGTTTGTTTGATGCAGCCTCCGTTTGTTTTGCGAGGTGTTTGAAGTGTCTCTTGTGTTTGCCTCAATGTTGCAAGCTTTTACTTTGTGTTCTAATGACGCCCAGTGTTCCTTGGGGGTCGGTTTTATGTGTCCCAGAATGTTTGTGTTGTTTTTTTTCTGAGCTTCATCTTGTGTGTGTGTATGAGAGAGAGAGAGAGAGAGAGAGAGAGAGTACATCTGACTGCGTGTGCGTGCCTGTGTTGCCAGAGGAGCCGTAGGTGTCATATTCCCTTATTACTTTGTGTAAGAAACGCAGACAAAGAGATAGTGCCCTTCCAGAGAGATGGATGATGGTAGTATGGTGTGGTGGTGTGGTAGTTGTGGTAGTAATAGTGTTTGTGAGTGTATGGAGTTAGTGGTAGATGTGGTGGTGGAGGTGGTGTAGTAATGATGATGGAATGTGTGATGTTGGTGGTAATTGTGTGGTGTGAATTTTGTGGTAGTGGTAATGATGGTGTTTGTGGTGATGGTTGGTGTGGTGGTAGTGGTGTTCGTGTGGTATGGTTGGTGGTAATTGTGGTAGGTGTAGAAGCCGTAGACAGAGACAGAGTATCTTTCCCGGAGATGAATGGTGGTGGTGTGGTGCGTTGGTGCTGGTAGTGATGATAGTAGTGCTGGTGTTATAGTGTTGTTGCTTGTTTGTTTGTGTGTGTGTGTGTGTGTGTGTGTGTGTGTGTGTGTGTGTGTGTGTGTGTGTGTGTGTGTGTGTGTTTTAGGTTATTAGTTTATATGACGAAGTTCACTTATTTTTACTATATATCCATGTGTAAGACCGTGTGTGTGTGTGTGTGTGTGTGTGTGTGTGTGTGTGTGTGTGTGTGTGTGTGTGTGTAATTAAATATGTGTTTACGGAGTAGCTACCACTGAATGTGTGTTTCTATCTGGACAGAAAGAGTGTATGTGTGTGTGCGCTCGCGTGTGTGTATGTACAAGTTTGTGTATTTGTGAAGAAGCCACCTGTGTTTGTATGCCTCTCTCACCAGCACCAAAACCCACCTAAATTGAAACCCCGTCCGCAAAACTGTACCCTGCCAAGTTTTGTCCCAAGTTTCGCCTTCTTTTTAGTTCCACTGGTACAAGACAACAGACGAGGCCACAGCAGCTCTAGTATTTACCCGGATGTACCAGGCCTGGGGCTGTGGAGGAAGCTTGGCCGGAATTTATGTGATGTGTGTTTGTGTTGGGGGGGAGGGCGGGCGGAAGTGTGTATGAGTGTTTTTGTGTCTATGAGGGAAGTGTGCTTGTTTGTGGGTCCGTTCGGAGTGTGTGTGTGTGTGTGTGTGTGTGTGTGTGTGTGTGTGTGTGTGTGTGTGTGTGTGTGTGTGTGTGTGCAAAAATGTGTGCCCTTTGTCTGTCAATATGCTTTAGTGCGTGTCTCTGTGTGTATATGTGTCTGTGTTTGTCGTTTTGTGCTTATCAGTGTATGCATCCCTGTCTGTGTATGTATGTGTAATTTTACCTCTGATACCACACACTAAGCATAACAAAATAAAACACTTCACCTGGATATTATAGAACAGTGAACTTCCTAATTCTCACAGGTGAAAAGAGGCTTCATTACACCTCTTCCTTGCCAATATATATTTTTTATTTATGACATAAATATTGTCTTGTTTGGCATCTATTTTCTGTTTATTTCCGCTTAGTGAATTGTAATACTGTCTTGTGTTGAGTTGGGAATATGGTGTTAATTATGTAAAGGAGAATGTTGACTTTTGATGGGCAAAATAAATCGGTAAGGAACAGGTGATAGGAAGATGAACCCGTTGGAGTATTGTTAGAGAGAGAGAGAGAGAGAGAGTTAAAGCACACAATATACAGTAGAGACAATTTCAACCACCTTAGGGTCAACTAGCACAAAGATCTAACACCTACATGACCTCATTTCGCTGGTTAACGAGTCGCCGTTCATATGTACAATTGTTCCAGGTGTACAGTGGCCGTCTGTACACATTTCTCTTCTGGAAATGGTATAAAGTAACACCAAGAGTAATTATCTTTCACAGTGCATGCTAATCAAAGGTAACTCTCTCTTTGTCTTTATATATTTCATTTCTTTTTCGTATGTTAAGTTTTTTCACAAGTTTAGTATTGTATTTTTCACAACTGGAATTGAAGAGTCTGAACATAATCCTCTTCTAAAATAAATTATATTAAGTAACGTCATAAGTAACCGTTTCTCACTATCTGCATTTTTCTCATTTTCTCACAAGTCTCTCACGGTTAGCATTGTCTCTTTCACAACCGCTGGGTTGAGCTTGTGGCACACAGTCTCTCACAATCCTCTGCTGTAAGAAAAAGTATCGTCAGAACTATCTCTCACTGTCTCTAATTTTTCACATGTCTTTCATAAATAAAAAGAAAGTGGTATAAATTTAGGTCAGAAGTAACTATCTCTCACTGTCTCTTTATCTAATTTTTCCACACAATTCCTTCAAAATTATACAGATATCTCGGATTCTTCACAGTCAAGCAGAGAAATAATGGCATTGACATTCTATACAGATAATTATACTCTTCTTGAAACTGAATGAAAGAACATCAGAGGAACTGTCTCATAATTCTCTCTTTACTTCACAAATCTTGCACATTCTACATATAAAATTTTTTATACCCACCCTTCAGTATTCAACGACCGTGGAAACAATCATCTTTTCTGAAATAGTTTAGTAAGCATCACAAATATCAACATCTCTCTCAAATTCTATATCTTACATCACTTTTCACTTATCTCTCCTCTCAGCTTCGTATTTTCCACAGATTGCTGATAGAGATGGTGATATTGATAAGGTAACATCACTGTTTGTCTTTTATCTGTACATCTAATACCATCACCAACATCGTACGGTCTCGTGTTTCATCTTTAACAAATCTTGCACAATATACCGTACACGTCTTATATAGATCTCTCTGTCTTTATGGTCCATCTTTCAAGACTCAATGCTCTCCTTCACAAATCTCTCAGGTCATATTGTCCCTCACCTTCAGGAATCATAAACTGTACCTGTCGCACTTTCAATAAGTCTATCACAGTCTGCATACTTTATCTTTTACCAATCATTCACTGTTTCTTTTATTCCATCTCTAAATTTTTTCATAACTTTCATATCGTTCACAGTGATTTTTTATATATTTTTTTCTTTTAATCTTACACTGACTTCTTACTTCCAGAAATCTCACACTTTTCCAGTCTCTTCCTCCACATTGAACCACACGTAGATCAGGAAGTATTCAGCCTCTGTATACTAGTAACTCACTGAACAATTCCAGTTAAATACAGTTCATGTTATTCTTGTTGAACACTGGACAATTTTAAACGCAGAGTTCTGGAGATTATTAACCTCTCAGTCGATTATGTGTTTTTTCTTCTATTCCTTTTTTCTATCTTTTTTCTTTTTCGTTTTCTTTGCTCCTCTGTTTTCTTTTTCTTTGCTTTTTTTTTTCCCCCGTCTCCAAACGATTGTAATAATTTTAGGAGATAATTTTCGAACTTGAGGGGTTAGATATAGCCTTCATTAACCCCTCCACGGCATAAAAAATTCCCTTAAGATGAATAAAATCGAATGGAAGTGGCAAGAATGAAAAAAAAGCACATTTTGGAATTGAAAAAGTTACTGAAATCAACCGGGGAGAGAAGTATCATATTTTCAACCTGTTAACAATACCGGTACTTATCAAATCCTTCTCACTTATATGGAGGAGATTTACCTGAACTTTATTAACCTTCATTGTATTGCGATTTTTTTTATTATTTTACTTTTGCTTTCTCCTGACGATTTTATGCAGCCTGAGGGAGACCGAGCTGAAAGGGGTAGATTCAACTTTTATCTACTCCCTCTCCGTACTGAATCTTTCTCAGGCTAAATAAACTCGTGAGATGGTAGATAAAAATAAAGTACAAAATGACATAATTGTGTTCATGAGGCTGTTTACTTATTTATTTATTTATAGTATTTATCTTCTTTTCAGTGATCAGGGAAAAGTTTGGTAAGGGCAGTCGTTTGTTATTCTAAAAGAGGAAAGTGTCTGGTGTTTGTTTTCTTATTTAGTTATTTTTTAAGTAAACGACGCTCCTTTGCGGTATATGTGCCTCATTTTAATAGAAGAGGATGACATTATTAGAGTCCATGATTAGGAAATGAGATAGAAATTAATCTTCATTACAGAAGGAAATGATATATATATATATATATATATATATATATATATATATATATATATATATATATATATATATATATATAACCAAGAGTCGTCATATTTTGTCGGTATATAAGCAACCCTCAACCTCAGTATCCAAGCCTCTCGCTCACAGTAAATGTCAGGGTTAATAATATTTATGGTCGTGGAATATACAGAATAGGGGAAGCATTTTTTAGCCTGACAATAGAGATTTCGCATATTGTTGCTGAAAAATAACAGCCTGTCTCTGTATCCATTTTTTCTCACCCATAGTAGAGGTCAGTATAAATAATTTTTTTGGTAATGGGAAATATTGGGGAAGCTTTTTTCTCTTTTTTTTCTCTTTTTCTCTCTCTTTTTTTTTAGTTTAACAATAGAGATTTCGTATTATGTCTTTATTTATAAGCAACACTGTCCCTCTATATCCAACTCTCTTGCTCATGATAAAGTTCAACATTAATTATTTTTTTGTGATTTTGGAAACGCTAAAAAAAAAAAAAAAAAAATCTGTAGTCTGAGTTATTTTATTTTTTTTTTTATTTATGCATTTATTTATTTTTGTGTGTAATAGATTGATATTCCTGCTCCAAGCCCCACGCACTCTCATAGCAAACAGTGTGTGTGTGTGTGTGTGTGTGTGTGTGTGTGTGTGTGTGTGTGTGTGTGTGTGTGTGTGTGTGTGTGTGTGTGTGTGTGTGTGTGTGTGTGTGTGTGTGTGTGTGTGTGCGTGTTTTTGCCGCTGTATGAAGCCTTACCATTATATTCCCTACCATTTATTCCCCTACCATTTCGTTCCCTACCATTTTATTTCCTTTAAAATAAAAAAGACGATTATACGGATCTTAAAAAAAAGAAAAAAAAAGGAAAAGATTTAATACTCTCCGTTTTCAGTGAGTTAAAGAGGGGGGGCTTCTCCAGTTTTAAGCGGCCAAAGCTGTAGCGCTACCCAGCCAATTTCCTTCTTACAAATTGTGGGTTTGTCCCCGTTCCGGTCGCGTGGTTAAGGCTCCTCCGCTTGGCTGAGTCGGGGAGGGGGTGGGGTGATGAGGGGAGGGAATTAAGAGGGAGTAGGGGAGTGGGGAGAAGGGTTTAGGAAAGGGAAGGGGGGGGGTGTAGAAGGACTATACAAGAGGGAGGGCGAGAGGAGAAGGGTGAAGAGGGTGGGGAGTAGAAGGGAATAGGGGAGAGGGGAGAAGAGTATAGGAGGAGGTGAAGAGGGGAAGGGATTAGAACTGAGTCAGGGGAAGGGGAGAATGTTTTGGAGGGAGGGGGTGAAGAAGGGAGGGGATTAGGAGGGAGTACGGAAGTGGGGAGAATATTTTGGAGGGAGGGGGTGAAGAGGGAAGGGGATTAGGAGGGAGTAAGGAAGTAGGGAGAAGGATTTAAGAATGGAAAAAGAAGGGGAGAGGAAAGGGGGTAGAGGAAGCTTGGGAGAGAGAAGGGGGAAGAGAGGGGGTAGAAGAAGAAGAAAAAGAGAGAGAGAGAGAGAGAGAGAGGAGGGAGGGAGAGTCAAGGGGGAGAAGGACTGGGGAAGGGGAGAGGAGAGAGGGAAGAGTTGAAAGATAATCATTTAGGAGAGGAAAGACTGGAGAGAGGAGGGTTGTGGGCTTGGGGGGGGAGAGGGGAAGGGTGATGAAGAGGGGAAAGGAGTAGGGGAGAGGGGAGGGAGGGCTGAGAAGAGGGGGAGGGGAGTGGGAGGTTGAAGAGGAAAAGGGATTAAGAGAGTGCGAGAGAGACGAGAAAGATAGAAGAGGGATGGAATAGGGGGTAGACGAAGGTTGTGGGTTGTGGGGAGGAGGTTGGGGGAGGGGATGTTGAGGAGGGGCAGGGACTAGGAGAGGGAAGGAAAGAGGGGAGATGAAGAAAGAAAGGAATTAGGTGAGAATGGGGAATGGGAGGTTTTAGGAGGGAGGGAAGAGAAGGGAGTAGAAAAACGAAAAAGAGGGAGGGTTGTGGGGTGGGACTGGAGAGAGGGAGGTTGTGGGGGTGGTGAGAGAGAGAGAGAGAGAGAGAGAGAGAGAGAGAGAGAGAGAGGAAAGTGATAGGCGTGCTGGAGGCGAGAGGGAGGAGGTGAAGAGAGGAAGGGATTAGAAGATAGGGGAGAAGGAGAGAGGAATGGGAGAAGGTAGGACGAAAGGATAGGTGAAGTAATGGAAGGAAGGGAGAGCTGGAGAAGAGGGAAGAAAAAGAACGAGGAGAAGGAAGGGAGTCGAAAGAAAGAGTGAAAAAGTCAGGGGAGTGGAAAGAGGATTGGCAGAGAGAGGAGAGTAGGAGGGAAGGAAGGACCGAGGGAGGAAAGTAAGGAGAGAGAAGGAGAAAAGTAGGAAGAGAAAGGAAAGGGAGTGAGAGGAAGCTAGTAATGGAGAGGGAGGGAAAGAGGGAGGTAGGAATGGCAGGGAAGTAGAAACAGAAATAAACGATTTGAGTATTGGGTATTAAGGAGAAGAAAAAAGTTGTTGGATGAAGAATGAGTACCAAAAGGAGAAGCGTGGGAAGGTAAGAGGAAAAACAGAGGAGAGTGGAAAAGTGAAAGGAGTAAACGAAAATAAAAAAGGAAAAATAAAAAGGAGAAGCGTGGAGAGGTAAGAGGAGAAAGAGAGGAGTGTGGAAAAGTGAGAGGAATAAATGAAAATAAACAATAGAAAATAAAAAGGAGAATCGTGGGAAGGTAAGAGTAAATAAGAGGAGAGTGGAAAAGTGAGAGAAGAAAATGAAAATAAAGGAAAATAAAAAAAGAGAGGCGTGGGAAGGTAAGAGGAGTGAGTAAATGAGAGCAAAGTGCGTAAACAAGAGCAAACTGCCCCCAGTGGGTCTCGCCTTTGCAATTAACATTAATTTGGCTCTGTTGTCACGAGCTGGGCAAAAGGTCAGGGGACGAAACACACACACACACACACACACACACACACACACACACACACACACACACACACACACACACACACTGTTACACTTGCGATGTGTGTGTGTGTGTGTGTGTGTGTGTGTATGTGTGTGAAATCAACTGTAAAAGAGAGAGAACGTGAATGAATATTTAAGTATTTATCCGAAGAAGCAAGAATACCTGTCAGAGAGAGAGAGAGAGAGAGAGAGAGAGAGAATCCTAGAAATTTACTGGTTTCCAAAATGAGACTCGCTTGAAAGAAAACGATATGTGATTGGATTGACATTGAGGGGGTAACTCAAATACCGAGAACAATTGACCGTGGGAATAGCCAGGAAAATGAGTGAGGAGACGGATGGGCTGGGCCGGATTGAGTACTTGAAAGAGAGAGAGGATGGGGACGTGAGAGGATATGTGTGTGTGTGTGTTTCAGTAAGTGTCTGAATACCGAGAACAAACGGGTGTAAAGAGAGACCTATCAATTCAGACCAGCAGATCAGCATTCAGAGCAAGCAGTGAACGCAGTCAGGGTAATGGAGGAAGAAGAAGCCCCGAGGTGATATATGAGGGACGCCGACGTGGAATACATTGAGCTTAAGTCATATTTTATCCTCCAAGTTTATGGCAGAGTTGTAAGAAAATTTATGTCGTGCTGATAATCCAAAAGGCATGGGGCTGATTTCGAAGCGGGGAATGGAATTATGTTTGTTAATATAATTTATGCTTTGCTGTTTATCTAAGACCTATTGGATTCGTGTTTTGAATTACACTGGGAAGAGAAACGTGGAAGGGGTTTAGAATTATGTTTGTGAAGAGAATTTATGCGTTCATCTAAAATTTATTGAATTGGTGTGTTGAATAATTTTGCGATTGGAATTTATGTGGCTCTGATAATCTAAGAGGTTTAGGAATGATGTGGAAGCAGTGATTTGAATTATATTAAGAGAATTTATGGGATGCTTATAGTTTGAAACGTATAGAAATAATGTAGAATTTTTATTTTGAATTATGTTGGAATATAAGTTACACGTTTATGATGTTATGTGAGATATAGGAATGATTTGAAACCGACTTTTTAAATCGTTTTGAGAAGAAAGGGTGTGTGGTGCTGATAATTTGAAAGTTTTTGGAGTGATTTGGAATTGGCATTTTGAATTATGTTAAGAGAATTTATGGACTGATAAGCTGAGGGGTATAGGAATGATCTGGAAGTGAGGTTTTGAATGATGTTATTGCGGGAATTTCTGGTTCGCTGATAATTTAAAAGATTTAGAAATCATTTGGAATTAGCGTTTTGAATGACTTTATGAATAGAAGTTATGGGCCTTTGATAATCCAAAAATGTATGGAAATAATATGGAAGCGGCATTTTGAATTATGTTTCGGAGGGATAAAATAAAGAGAATATATGCACCACACCGAAAAACTTTTGTTAAACTAGGGAAACTTATTGTCCATTAGCAGGAAAAAAAGGTAATAAAGACGATATGATACTGCAAGGACTACGAAAAATTACTTATGTTACCTTCACAGCATTTTTTTTTTCTAAGTTAGTTAAATGGGTTGGAGCCTGTAAGAATTAGAGAAAAGTAGATGTCATGATGCTGAAAGAGTAAATAGAGATTGTTTTGACCTCTCCACTATGAGGGATCTCTCTGAAGTTCAAAATTAAGTACATAATGGTATTGTGAACACTTTAGCAGTTACTCTGAAAATCATAGCTGTATTTAGTGTACCATGATGTTTCTTTAAATACCATGAACTTCCTGTGAGTACCATGATATTGTTATGTGTAGGATTTTAGTGATTTTCGTCTCACACTTCCTGATGTATCATAACCTTGAGGAGAGTGAGTAAATGAGAGTAAAGTGAGTAAATGGAGCAAGAGGAGTGAGTGAACGAGAACAGAGTAAATAAAAGCGGAGAAAGAGAGAGGTACCATGATTCTGCTCCAAGTACCATGAGCCTGTTATGAGTACCATGATATTGTTGTGTGTAGGATTTAGGTGATTTTCGTCTTTCTCTCCCTCCCCCAGGAAACCTTGGCTAATGAGCCCTAATGTACACAGATTCTTTCCTCACCCAAGCCACCCGGGGAGATGCACCTGGGCCATTGAGACACGCAAAATGTTGTTACTCTCTATTTCAAAACATTGCGAGGCGAGGGAGAGGTAAGGCAGTGTGTGTGTGTGTGTGTGTGTGTGTGTGTGTGTGTGTGTGTGTGTGTGTGTGTGTGTGTGTGTGTGTGTGTGTGTGTGACATTGTAAAATTTTCAAGGTAATGCACTTTTTTAAATTTATATTTTTGAGGGTTTTGTCTTAAAGTATTTTCAACATTATTTGGTTTTGGATTTTTGATAAACAGTTTTTATTTGGCGGGTTATTTGGGACTTGAAGTATTTTCGTATTAATAAAATATACTTTGCTGTTATTAGTAATTTGAGACTCATTTATTCACCGATATTAACCAAGATAATTTTTTCCCCACCATTTCGTGCGTATTATCAAGACTTTTGTTACTTTTACTGCCAGTTTTATCAGGACGTCATGTATATCTTTATGAATATTTTAGCAGCCTTTTTTGTCTGTGGGTAAAAAGAGTTATTAAGATATGTCGGAATGCCCAGCCTTCTCGGTGCACTTCGTCGAGATTATAGTTTCATGAAAACATTAATTTTTCTTTACTTTTTTAACAAGCCGACCGTAAAATGACTTGTGGTTTTATACTCAGTGCTGACTTTGAGGTTTTATGTCTGAGCTTTCTTGTTTTATGTCTGATTTTTTATGTGATTTTTTATGACTGATATTTCTTGTCTGATTTTTCTTGTCTTATGTTTGATTTTTCTTGTTTTATGTTTGATTTTTTGTCTGATTTTTCTCGTATGTCTGATTTTTCTTGGTTTATGGTTGATTTTTCTTGTTTTATGGCTGTTTTTTCTTGTTTTATGCCTGAATTTTCTTGAGGGAACGAACTCAAGGGATAGCACAGACTGTCAGCGTTTTTTTTTATTTTCCTTAACTCCTTCAGTGCCATGACCTTTTCTTCCCTTTAATCGACTACAGCCAGACGATTTTATTCAGCTTAGGACTGACTTAATACACTGGAGGGGTTAGATAATGTACTGGTGGATCCCTTCACTGCTAGAGGTCCTTCCTGGGCTGAATGAAATCGTCTGTAAAAAAGCAAGAACGAACTAAATTAATACATCATCGTAGTGAAGGTGTTAAGAGAGTGAAACATGAGATGGTGGGGCCTGGGCAAATTCAGAGTTTTGGTTTATATTAATTTTATCCTTGAGGAATAATATGGGTTTTATTTATGTTATCTTTTGGGGATAAATCATAAACATTGAACTATACCATATTAGTAAGGAATGTTATGATCACTCTGCACTCTCTCTTCGTCATAATTTTAGTCACTAGTGACAGACTTTTTTATGTGTCTTTTATCATGCTAGTAAAAGACAGCAGTATCACTCTTCACATTCTTTCTTTGACAAAGTAATGGCATGCTTTTTTTTTTTAATCACAATTTTCATTTTAGTCATTAGTAGGATTTCTTTTTCTTTATCGTGGTAGTAAGAAGCAGCACAGTTACTCCTCACGTTCTTGCCTCGACAGAATGATGGCATCCTTTCATTTATCACTTTCATTATCATCATCTTTATCATCTTCAAACACAGGCAAGTATGAGGGAAACCAAACATCACTTCAGAAATATCGCGTTTCGCCTTTCAATGTATCATCAGAATATCACGCAAGCCTTGATGTTTTTCTGTCATTATTTCCCCATTTTCCTCACTTCGTTTTCCTGTACCAGATTGGCATTTCATTTTTCCCTCTTTTTCCTCTCCTCATAAAGTCATCCAAATGCTTGTGACCTTTATTTTTTTTCCCTGCATGATTTTTCTTTTTTATTTCCTTTACCAGACACGACATTTTCCTGCATTGTGATTCTATTTATTAAATATCTTTTTTCCTCCCCAGAACACCGACATTAAATTCTTCGCGGCCTTTTTTTTTTTTTCTGCATGATATTTGCCTTCCTTTACATGATTTTTGCATTCCTTTTTCTGCGTGATTTTTGCATTCCTTTTTCTGCATGATTTTTGCATTCCTTTTTCTGCATGATTTTTGCATTCCTTTTTCTGCATGATTTTTGCATTCCTTTCTTTACATGATTTCTTCTTTTTTATTTCCCGACACCATTTTCCTCTGTGGTATTTTTTTTTCTTTTTTACCCCCTGACACGTAACATTTTCTTGCACGATCTGACTTTCATTATATATTTTTCTTTCTCCCTTCCCTGACGTCGACATTTTTCTGCATGCTTCTTTTTTTCCCCTGCCTTGCCTGCCAGTGACATCGAATTGTTGTGGTGTGTGCTAAATCACGTTTATCTCCCGTGCCTTGGCGCCCCACGCTGCCACAATCTCACACCAATCGATCTCAAAATTGTCTTCATTGTGGCTTACTGCTCCTGCGGTTTTCCTCCTCCTCCTTACCTCCATCTCCTCCTCCTCCTTGCCTCCTTCTCCTCCTTGCCTCCTTCTCTTCCTCCTCCTGCTGCTTCAGAAATCTAGCACTTCCATTTCAGCTGCCTCTGCTTTTACCTTTCCTGGTGAATCACGAAGAGAAAGCATCAGAATCACTTCCCAGCGAAATATTTCCACCCTCACTTCTGCTTCCTTTCGATGAATATCTATCAGTCTGTTTATCTGTCTGTCTATCTCAATATCTTTCCTTCTTTCTTTCTTTCCATAGTGTGATTATCTTTTTTTTTTTTTTTTTTTTTCATTTCCACTTCTCCATTGGCTTGTCCATCACAAAGGAAGGCCATGAAACCTGTCGTGTGGAGAAGTCATAAGAGGCTTTTTCTCCTCCACATAGTCACGTTTCCATTTGCTGGTTCAGCCTGAAAGAAAAGCCATCAAAACCATTCCTCACTGAGTCACGAAGAGAGCTTTTCCACTTCCGCTTGTGTGTGTGTGTGTGTGTGTGTGTGTGTGTGTGTGTGTGTGTGTGTGTGTGTGTGTGTGTGTGTGTGTGCGCGCTTGGAACAAATCCCTCAGAGGTTGATGTCGTTGTTACTGGTGCTTATTTGCATTTCTCATTTTGCTTTTTCTTGCGTTATTTAATCCACCTTGAAAGAAACCCCATCAACATAATTGCATTGTGAGTTGTAATGAAGATTTTTTGCGCCTACGTTTATGTTTCTGATCCACAATGAAGTAACAGCAAGAAATCCATTACGTGGTGAAATAAAGGACTTCGAGGCGAATCTCACACAGGGTATGTCGTTGTTGCTAGAGATTTTTTATTTACATTTTTGCTTTTCATGTTTATTTATTTATTTATTCCATCATGAAGCAACACATGTACCTCTGTTTCATCTTAATGTAAAGTAATATTGTTTGGAGATTCTTGTAATTTTAATTCTACTTCACTTTTTTTTTCTTTGATCGTCCAGGAAAAAAAAAAAAAACTCAACTTCATCCCACACTGAAGCGTTGTTAAAGGCTGTCGAGCTTCCTTTTTGCTGCCTCTGCACATCTTCGGTCCGTCTTGAAAGAATTTGGTCCATCGTGAAAGGCCATCACATCCATCTTGCAGTGGGGCGTGATGGAGAGTCTGGAAGGTAAATCTGTCAAGGGTTGTTGCACTTCCTTATCTGTTCCTTTGCATCTCCTTCTCTGCTCCTTCCCAATTGTCTGATCCACCCTGAAGAAAGACCGTCAGAGCCAGTCCATTGTGAGCCGTAACTGGAGCTTTTCTTGCACGTTGTCTTCCGTTTTCTTCTGCGTTTTTTTTGGTTTATTGTGAAAGAAAAAACTTGAAGACAAATATCTGTTAGGCTGTTGCTCCCTTAATTGTTCACTTCTACATTGTTTTATTCATCGTTAAGTGAAGCCACCCTTTCGTGAATTGCAGTTATGGAACTGGGAGACGTCTTTTCTGTGGCCATCGTAGATAAACTCAGGGATTATGTGTGCGTTAGTAAATGACGTGAGTTAAACTTGTCAGAGGGATTTTCAAGGTTAGAGTCACATGCACTATTGTCTGGAACTATCGCGTAATGAGATGCGAAAAATAATTATGGAGTCGTTTATCCAGCTAATTTCCTGGTTGAACTCCTAGGATGAGACATGTGGTTATATATGTACATATTTTAGGATTAGTTATCACGTAATATGAATGCAGAGGAATTTTTCTTTTCACGGTACCGGTATTTTTCACGTTAGATTGACGCGACGGTTTCAAACCATCACTTAATAGAATTGTGGTACAGGAATTCAAACACTCTTCCATCCAGCCCTCCTGATTAAAGTCTGGGATTGAGCTTCTGGTAATAGACTGATAAACTCTGGTAATTAGCACACAGACTCAGGTATAAGTAGTCTAGTGATAAAAACGGATAGAATGAATATTTCCTCTTGGGAGTAGAGTCAGATGCTGCTGTCTCGGAACATCTGTGTAATTTAGCTGTGGCGAAGGAAATTGTATCAGTTTCTGGTCGGGAATGAACACACTCTGGAATTAGTCATCTGGTAATAAAAAGCGGTTACAGTACGAATTTACTGATTACCGTATAGGAGTCGAACCATCCATGCTGTCTCGAACCATCCCATTAATGAGCTTCGATTAACAGATTTGAAGACCCTTTTCTTAGTGATTTTCTGGTTGAAGTCTGGGGTTAAGTTTCCAGTAATACGTTTATAAACTTCAGAATTAGTCTTCTAGCAATAAAAACAGGTAGCATAAATATTTCCAGGACTTTTTCTCGAGTCACACGCGTCCATCTCGAGTGTATTCAGGTGTGCTCCGCGGGTCCTCTCGCCCCGCGCAGCCTCACGTACGTTCCTTTGTGTGTGGAGTGGGGGTCGAGTGGGCTTATGAGAGGGCGAGTCGCGTGCTGAGGAAGGAGGAGGCGACGAGGACGAGTTGGGACGCCAGGAGGAGGAGACCGGGAATCTTGCTCACCTCTCCAGCTGGGGCGCCATTGTTCTCGTGCACGATGGCTGCCGTCTGGTCACCTGTGGGGGAAGAAAGGAGGAAGGATCTTGAGTACCTTTGGACCTCTGAGTGTGGCAAGGTTTGGAGTGCCTGGGTTTGTTTTGAAACTGGGGTACGGTCAGGGACAAAAATTCGTTTATTATTCCACTGCCTCTACACCTAGGGCATGTCCGTCACTTTTTTTTTCTGTCCGTGATTCTTTTTTCCTGATGCTTCATATAAAAGGGAATCATTAATAGGCAGAGAAGTATACCAAGCCTCTCCCAGTATAGGTCGCTAGCAGAGAAATATGAGGAATAGAAGTGGTGAATATTAGGTGATATGACAAAAAGTTCATTTACTATTACAATGTGTCTTCTTTAATCACTTTTTTACTCTAACGCAGCATATCCAAGAGAATCATCAATTAGCCGAGTATCCAAAGCCTCTCCCAGTTAACGAATATTAACCAGTAGTGGAAAATGAGAACCAGAAGTAAATATTAGTTCAGACCCCTCTTACTTCAGGGTTATTATCCACCGGAGGAAAATTATCTGTAGAAGTGAATGTTAGTTGTAATTTTCTCCATGAAGGTACAATTGAGTTCATTGGGTATTCTGATGTTAGTTTCGCTTTTGTGTTTTCATTCACTAATTTCTAGACCCTATCCACCTCACTTATCCTTATCCTTTTTATCGTCATCCATTCCCCAATATCATGTAAAAAATGAGTTGGGTAAGATACAGAAACAGACAGGAAAACACAAAAATAGAACCATCAAAGTGAAACTGACCTCCTTTGTTTATTCGTGATTCAGTAAATTGATGATGATGATGATGATGATGATGATAATGATAATGAAACATTTTGTCATAGTGTCAGTCGTAGTACTAAATCCTCCAAACACCCTAAGTATCTCCGTCCATCAGAATCCAGAAATTGTTCAGTACTGCAGTAAAGAGAATAGCAAAATATACAGAACCAAGATTGTACCTAAAGCCAACATCACACTGGGCAGAAAACAGCTAACATGTTAGCCGTTTTTTGCGAGCCGAATGATTAACAGTCAGTGGGATTCAGCTTGCTAGGAGGTTTGTTGCTGTGATGAGGACTCAGATAAGCTAAATATCAATTTTTCAACTGTTTTTAACTGTGAATGAAATATTTAATTAGGGCAGGAGGTAAGTTTAAATGAAAGCGGCTCGCAAAAGTGGCTAACATGTTAGCCACTTTTGCCCAGTGTGACTCCACTTTAAGTTTCATGAGAGTGTAGGAGGGTGAAGAGAATGAGAAGGTACGGCTTGGCACGGCGTTGAATATGCAGCCTGACATAACTTCACATAACCCTCAACGCCAAGTGTAAGCTGTGACCTGGGGAATTAGACTAAACGCCCTCATAAGCCCAGTTACTTCACGGGCCTCTTGTGTGTCTCGTGAATTTTGGTTACATAAGTCCAAGAATATCGTATAGGTTGCTTATACTGTTAACAATTCTTTAGTGTTCTTAAGGCCTTTTCTTCAGTGATTTTTTTTCAATGTTTCACCTTAATCCCTTCTGTTCGTTGACGATTTTAGTATTTTATTTTGGTTTACGCCCCGATTTTATTCAGGATAGACAAGGCCCTTTACCAGGGATACTCGAAGGTGTATAGAATTGTCTGAATGTAGCAAAAAAAAAAAAAAAAAAGTAGAAAGAAAGAAAAAGAAAGAAAGAAAAGAAACAAAAGAAAAGAAATTGAAAAAAGAAATTAATTATACCGAAGGAGTAGATAGAGTCTTGTATGTTATTTGGATATATTTATAGTCAGTTCTGTTTGTATAAGTAACACACATGAAATTATTGAGGTACTAAATTAAAAATAAAATGTACCGTGATAGAGGAATGCTAAGGAGTGTTATAAGTCTTGGAGAATATGATTGTCCTGTCGGTAGGCTAATACTGTACTAGATTTATATTATTATTCCTATCAAAGAAAACAAGGATGCTAATTATTCTTGGTTATTTAGTGAGAAGGAATTATAGTTAACGTCATCATCTTAGTCGCTGTCATCATTGGCACCATCACCATCACTTTAGTCATCATCATCGTCATCACCATCATCATCGTCTTTATCATCGTCATCATCATCATCATCGTCTTCGTCATCATCAGCATCAACGTCGTCACCATCATCATCATCATCATCATCATCATAGCATAACCTTACATCTCCAAACGAAAATCAAGACAAACAGGAACGAAAAACAAGATAAAGGTAGAACCCAAATCAAGACAACAATCATCAGAGCCCCTAGCCAAGCCAAAATGGGCCACACGCTCATTCACTCACCATTTAAGCCATCGGAATTCGCTCGGAGTATAATAACATAATCTGCCTTGAAATTATAGGTGGTGAAGCCAAGACTCTCAAAGGTTCCACATCTGTAATTCTTCTTGATTTTCGATACTGCCGCGAAAACAACTGTGCAAAAAAGGGGAAAAAATGAAAAAATGACTGATTATATAAGAGCGGTGTTGAAATTACGGAAACTAGGACATGGAAAGGGACTGTTATGTGTCTGTCATCCTCATCGTCATCATCATCATCATCGTCGTCGTCATCATCATCATCATCATCATCATCATCATCATCATCATCATCATCATCATCAAGCCCTATTACACACGAGATCCCAAAACTTGTATAAAGAATGAATAAAAGTAAATCAGTTTCCACTCTACCCACCAGCAAACACGTGCACATTGACGCTCTTGGGCTTGGAGTTGGCAGGGGCGCACGTGTACCGCCCTGAATGTCGTGACTCCACCAGCTGCACGTGGAGGCGGGAGGTGGTCACTGCTCCCTCCTCTGTTGTCACCTCCACACCTCCACGCGTACGGTCGTAACTCACAAGCTGAGGGGAAGAGAAAAGAAGGAGGTTAATGGGGAGATGAGTGAAGGGGAGTACTGGCATGTGTGGGAGAGGAGAGTGATGAGGAGATGCTGGGGGAGATGAGTGATGGGGAGATGAGTAATGGGAAATAATGGTTCCAGATTTTCGTATTCATCATCTTCAGCTGTTTATCTTAAATGGAGAGGCGGCAATTTTGGGCCAAGTTAAAGTGAAAAGAGTATTGTTATGAATCCACAGTCTGTCAATAGCTGTAATATCCCACAGGTCTTCCCAACTTGCCTTATCTCTCGTCTCCCCCCGTATGTTATCGAGAGACTGGCCATAATTCATCATTTAGCATTGGGATATATATGGGCGGGTGATGGTGGCTTCGAGGAAGTTATGGTGTGGGGGAAGAAATTTATGGGAGGGGGCTGACGACACACACACACGTACACATATTTACACACACACACACACACACACACACACAATACTCTATTCTCTCTCTCTCTCTCTCTCTCTCTCTCATGCGTAGGAACGTAACTCACCAGCTAACAAGGAGGGGAGAAAGTAGATAAATATTAGTAGATTTATGGAGGAAGTTAGGGTAGGAAAGTAGAAAAATATAGGCTGAAAGGCAGGAGGTAGTGGAAGACGAATTTTAAGGGGGAAGAAAACTTAAAAAAAAAATCGTGTAAGAGATTGATGGTGAAAGATGAATAGTAATGTATGTGAAAAAAATGAAAGAAAATGTTGAGTAATGGTATGATGGGGAAGAAAAAAGACAGATACAGTGTTCCCATTAAAAAGTAAAAAACAGCTAAGTATGGTAGGACAGTCTAGAAAAAAAAAGGGGGCTGAGACAGGTACTGAAGCAATTTATGGAGAGAAGAGAAAAGTAGATATACATTCGTGGCATTTGGTGATATAAGGAAAACGCTGTGTAGAATGTAGAAAAAGGTATCATATTAAAAAAAGGCATCACGAAAATTTACACTGGAAACGAATATTATGTAGTTTTTCGGTGAACGGATTGACAGGGTAGTAAGAGAGAGAGAGAGAGAGAGAGGAATATAATACCAAATATGTCTTGCGTAGCCTATAAAATAAAGAAATATTGGAAGTTTTGAGAGCCCACAGGAAAATTATAACCAGCAATAAGAAAATCCGTATCCCACAAATGAGCTAACTTCTGCAAGCTTATCGGGAAAGTTTGCAAAGTATCAGAATGTCGGTGTTGCGATGCCCCCGTGTGTATATTAGCCAGTAGGAACACTGATAAATTGACGCCTAAGTTACGGAGCTCATTTTGTACAAGTTTGCAGCTTAGTGTCAGGGGAATTGAGGTAATGTGTGAAGGTGTTACGGGATTGGCAGTGTTTGTGGGAGGATTGTGGGTGTGTGATTATTGGGACGTATTGAGATGGAGATAGATGGATGCGCGAGGATAGGAATGGATGGTCATTGTCTTCCCACGCAAACACGCAAGCACGCACGCATTTTTATTCTTGCACTGTCTTATGTACACGCACATTCATGGTTTGTTCATGCACGCACATCTGTACTCTCTCTCTCTCTCTCTCTCTCTCTCTCTCTCACTCTCATACATTCACACACACACACACACACACACACACACACACACACACACACACACACATACGGCGGCCATCCCAACTTTGAATCACCCTCTCAATCAACCACCCCTCGTACCCAAACCCGTACAGTTGTGGCTAATTGTTTCCTCACACATTCTGGGTGCGAAACACATGAAGGGAAACTTGAACTCTTTCTTGATTCGTAATGGTTGGTGTGGTAATATCTGAGAGAGAGAGAGAGAGAGAGAGAGAGAGAGAGAGAGACAGAGAGAGACAGAGAGAGAGAGACCCTCAAGTCCAGTCGGCTTTCTGGGGAATTTTTAGATCCGTAAATTTCCCTCTTTTTATTTCTCCAAGGTCCAAACCCCCCCCAGCTCTCTCTCTCTCTCTCTCTCTCTCTCTCTCCCTCTCTCTCTCTCTCTCTCTCTCTCTCTCTCTCTCTTGTTACAGTCTCCCATTCTCTCTGTCCCTCAAATCTTCTAGCTGTCTCTCCCATTTCCCTTTACCTTTCTCTCTCTCATAGTCCTAAGCTATCTCCCTCCTCGTTCCAGTTCTCAGAAATCCCCCAGCTCTCCTCCAGACCTCCTAACTCTCTCCCAAACCCCCTAACTCTCCACCAAACCCCCTAGCTCACCACCAAACCCCCTAGCTCGCCACTAAACCCCCCAGGCTCTCCACCAAACCCCCTAGCTCTCCACCAAACCCCCTAACTCTCCACCAAGCCCCCTAGTTGTCCACCAAACCCTCTAGATCACCACCAAACCCCCTAGCTCTCCACCAAACCCTCTAGCTCCCTCTCTTCCTCCCTTCCAAGCATCCAGACCCCTAGCTCTCTCCGTTCCAGACTGTGAACACCGATGGCAGTTCCAGTGAGGTGCAAAGGGGAGGGAGAAGGAAGGGGAGGGGGAGGGGGTGACGATAAGGGAGAAAGGGGGAAGGGAGAAGGACATTGGGGAAGAGGAAGCAGGCATGAAGAGCTCTTTACTTAACTTAAACTTGGCTGATTATGAGTCGGCTTACATGAGTTCGCTAGGTTATGCCTCTCGGGGCGCGGGGGTGCCTGTTTACAGTGCATAATTGTCAAACTTCGCCGGGGTGAGTGTAGCGGGAGGTGCCTCTATATCCTAGTGATGGCAGTCAGTTGTGCATGACTTCAGTTTCCTCCCCTCCCTTCATCCCCTTCCATCCCTTCCCCTCGTTCCCTTCCATCCCTTCCTCACGTCCCCTTCCATCCCTTCCCTTCGTCCCTTTCCATCCCCTCCCCTCGTCCCTTTCCATCCCTTCCCCTCGTCCCCCTTCATCCCTTCCCCTCGTCCCTTTCCATCTCTTCCCCTCGTTTGAGAGAGAACAAGAAAGGAAAGAGGAAGTGTAAGACATAGGAAGAGTGAAGGCGAGAGAGATTGGTGTTGGAGAAGGACATGATGTGGAGGGGAAAGAGGGGAAAGAAATGAGGGTCATGGAGAAACTGGAAGTGAGAGACGCCCAAGTTGGAGAAAGGAGGAGTAGGAGGAAGTAAAAGAGGATTTGGAGAAGTGAGGAAAAAAATAGCCACTGGGAAAGAGGAGGAGGGAGAAAGTGGGAAAGAGAAAGGAGGAGGATGGAAGATGACACTAAAATAGAGAGATAGATCCTTATTTTCACTGCATATTTGTCAAACTTTACAGGGTTGTATGAAGTATGAGGCAGTTCTATATCATGCATGGTAGTAGTTAGTTGAACATGATTAAGCCCCCTCCACACACACACACACACACACACACACACACACACACACCGCTCGCTGGTGCAGTGGTAACGTTCCCGCTTGCCAACTGGTGGACGGGAGTTCGCGCCTCGCTCAGGTTGCGAAAAGTTTCACTGATGAAGTGGGTGGTTACTGTCCCCCTTGAGCAAGGGGACGGGTGTGTGCGTGTGTGAAGGTCACAGCCTTGCCCTTAGATCGGACCATATGAGCTCTCAGCTCCCTTCCGGGAGGGTAAAAGCTGACCATCACGACCATCAAGTGATCCTGACCGACCCGGTGAAAATTACACACACACACACACACACACACACACACACACACACACACACAAACACACACACAGGCGGATAGAGAGGGAAGAGGGGAAATGGAGGAGATTTGGAGAGTGAGGAGGAAATGGAATGGACATACAGAGAAGAGTGAGATTTCTGCTGGAGAATGACGGGACAATGAAGTGAGAAAGAGGTGAAGGAAATGAGAGTCATACTGAGTGAAAATGAGAGATACTGATGCTGGTGAAACAGGAAGAGGAGGAAATGGAATAGAATTGAGAGAGAGAGAGAGAGGTATGAGAAGAGAAATATGAAAACCCATGTATAGATTAATCGGCTCTTTATGTAATTTTGTTCGGCTTTCCCGTCTCAGTCTCAATGATTTTCGCTCACTTCCGCATCCAGAGCTCTTCATTTTTTTGTATCATTATTTTGCTTCATTGAGGGGATTGGGATTGAAGCCACATCCTCATCATATTCATCTTCATCACCATCGTCATCATCATCATCATCATCATCATCATCATCACTAATTCAATCCTGTATTCTTTTCTATGTGGATCATTAAATTTGAATATTTCTTAATTTTTGTTACATTTCTTATACTTTCTGGTTCATTTTTCTCCATATATTTTCACATTATAGCCTCATCCTCCGTTTCCAAAATCCTGCCATGTTCCTTCCTCATTTTCCTATGCTCCTCATCTCCTCCACTCCACCCATTTCACGCTCATTGCTTTTCACTCACTTCCGTAATCATTTTTCTTAGTTTTTTCTTTTTCTCTTTTTTTTTTCCCTCTTGGCGTGATTTATTTTGTGATTTATTTTTCGTACCTTTGATGATTTTAATTTAGCTTAGAAAGGGAGTGTTGTTCATCCATAGGTTCTGTTTGAGTAGGATATTTCTCTCTCTCTCTCTCTCTCTCTCTCTCTCTCTCTCTCTCTCTCTCTCTCTCTCTCTCTCTCTCTCTCTCTCTCTCTCTCTCTCTCTCTCTCTCTCCTTTATTTCAGCACTCTCCACTCCCTCTCCGTTTCATTATCCTCATTTCCCCAGCATCATCACCTCCTCCTCTTAGTCGTTGCATTTCTCAGCGTCACATACTCCCTCGGATCTCAGACATGACTCTCTCTCTCTCTCTCTCTCTCTCTCTCTCTCTCTCTCTCTCTCTCTCTCTCTCTCTCTCTCACCATGCACGTTCGGTGGATTTGAAAGTTAGTGGATTAATTAGACACAAACAGATTAGTTAGATATAGATATTAGAGATAGGCATAGATAGATAGATAGATAGATAGATATGGATAGATAGAGACATTATTTACATGCAGATATTAGACACATAGAGATTAGTTAGATAGATATTAGAGATAGATATGGATAGACAGATAGTTAGATACACATATTAGACCCAAATAGATTAGTTAACCCCTTCAATCTGAGGACGAAATGCCTTATTATTGCTGCTGCCAGACCCTATTATTTAAGTTAGGTAGGATTATTTTTATTTTGGGACTTTTTTGAAAGGAGCATCAGTCCCTTTTCGAACAGTCTCCCCCAAGATGAAGAAAAAATCGCATGAGAGCAAATAGAAGAAAATGGAAATAAAATAAAAATGGCATCCCCACACCTCCATTTCAATATCCTCATTTCCTCTTCATTATCCGCATCTCCTCTTCATCGTCCTTATCTCCTCTTTATTATCCTCATCTCCTTTTCATTATCCTCATATCCTTTTCATCATCCTCATCTCTTCATTATCCTCATATCCTCATATCCTCTTCATTCTCTGCATTCCCAGCGTCTCCTCATATCGCCTCATTTCTCAGACCTCTCTCTCTCTCTCTCTCTCTCTCTCTCTCTCTCTCTCTCATCTCCACGCAATTGTCACGAGCCTTCTTTTTCATTATCCTCATCAGCATCATTTCCACGTCATTCTCTGCATTTTCCAGTGTCGCTTCATATCGCCTCATATCTCAGCCCCGCCCCTCTCTTTCATCTCCTAGCAATTGTCACATTCCTCCTCATCTCATTCTCCTTAATTCATGCCTCACGCTTTCTGGTTATAGTCTTGGATTATTATGCTTAACCCCTTCAACCCGAGGATCTAGTTTCATATTGTGCTCCAGCAACGGCCACACGATTTTATGTGCCTGAGAGTGAGTTATAGGAGTCGGAAAGTGTAAATAGTGTAAATATTATGACTCATGCCCTCTGGTGCCTCACTGTTTCATTTCGGTGCCCTGTCAAGCGTGTTCTTCTCCTTCATATTAAATACTCCCGCCTCAGTTCATCTTGTGCTCGACCCAAATGCATTCCTCCTTCATTTTCCTGGATGTGTAGGTCAAGTGAAGCCTGGGATGTGCGTGTTCACCTAAATAAACCCCTTTACTAACACGGGAGGATTTGGAGAGGGACGCCTTCACGTGGTGGCACTGATATAACTGAGCCTTGGAGATGCCCTGTTGTACGAGTTTTTCTTTCTTAGTTCCCCAGCTAGACCAGTTTATTTAGCGTATTAAATCCTTCACAGCAAAAGGGTTAATACCATATCATCTCTCGGAATTATTCTCCTTCCCCTTCCTTCATTTTCCTCGGCACAGATTCATGTCCTCGTTTAATATCAAGTCCCTCAAGTCATGTCTCAGGCTCATTTCCCCTTCCTCCATCTCCTACAGAAAGCATGGGTACTCCTCCCCCTCGTCCTTCTTCTCGTACGGAAAGCATTTGCCCTCTTCTTCCTCCTCCTCCTCATCATCATCATCATCATCATCATCATCATCATCATCATCATCATCATAATCATCATCAGTCTACAGAAGGCAGAAGACATTATGCACTGTACCCTTCCATCACACGATTTTATTCACTTTAATCTATCACTTCTCAGAATATTCTCACAGTTAATCCCCTTCATAATCCTTAGAGCACAGTCACGTCCTCATTTAATATCAAGCTCCCAGGTCATTTCTCAAGCTCATTTCCTCCTCCTCCTCCTCCTCCTTCAGAAAGCGTGGTGTACTGTGCCTCTCCCCTGCCGACGTTTGTTACCTTGTCGCTGTCTTGAGAAGTCACCTGGCGTCGAGAAGTAGGACGTGTGTAGGTGAGTAGGCGTATTAATTGTGTGTGTGTGTGTGTGTGTGTGTGTGTGTGTGTGTGTGTGTGTGTGTGTGTGTGTGTGTGTGTGTGTGTGCGTTTCGGTAATTATGTTATGTCAAAACTGATCACAACTCTTTTATTTTATGGTATACGTTTTTACCTGTTCATCGTCATTTGTATTATATATTTATGGTATGGGAAAGTGAACGTTTTCAGGTAAGTAAACGTTTTCTTTTTTGTGCTTATGTTTTAACGTGTTTTTTTATGCTTTCACAAACGCATTACATTGTCTTTGAGATTTCATTCGGTCGTTTGCATCTGTACGCAATTACAAACGCTGTAGATTTTGTTTGAGATTATATGTGGTTTGTGTGTGTGTGTGTGTGTGTGTGTGTGTGTGTGTGTGTGTGTGTGTGTGTGTGTGTGTGTGTGTGTGTGTATTGAGGGACGTCTTATCTGAGCGGCGGGGTACCTAGACTAATTCCTCAGCTCCCTTGCTACTGTAAATAAATTATTCTGGGAGCTGCCTTGTGTGTGTGTGTGTGTGTGTGTGTGTGTGTGAGAGAGAGAGAGAGAGAGAGAGAGAGAGGGTTGATGAAATTTGGGTTAATTGTATACATATTTATCTACTTATTATGGATGCCTTTGTATACCTGTGTGTGTGTGTGTGTGTGTGTGTGTGTGTGTGTGTGTGTGTGTGTGTGTGTGTGTGTGTGTGTGTGTGTGTGTGTGTGTGTGTGTGTGTAGGGTCCGTCCTGTCTGTGAGCGGCAGGGCGTCTGAGGGTAATCAAGCCGCCTCCTTGCTACTATTAGCATATTATTCTGGGGCGCTGGTGTGTGTGTGTGTGTGTGTGTGTGTGTGTGTGTGTGTACTTGAACGCTTTTGTGTGTCTATGTATATTTGACTGCAGGCATATGTGTGCCTTTGTATTCATATGCATATGTTGAAAAATCTGGTGTGTGTGTGTGTGTGTGTGTGTGTGTGTGTGTGTGTCTGTGTGTGTGTGTGTGTGTGTAGAACTTCTGAACTCGATTGTACCAGATTCGTTTACGTTAAATCTCGTGTTTGTAGTTTGTGTGTACTTTTCTCTCGTGTATGGTTTTGGTGTGTATGTGAGCTTCAGTGTGTATTTACGAGCGTGAAAAATGGCAAGCATATCTCTTCCTCTCACTGAATATTTTCTTTCGTTTTCCCTTCCTCTTTCCCTACGTTATGAGTATTTCCTCCTCTCCTCGCTTCTCTCCCCCGCTCTTTCCCTGACTTTCCCACATGATTCCTCTCCTCATCTCTCCCTCTGTCAGTTGCTCTTTCTCTCCCTTGCTTCACCCTTCCCTCACCTCCTCCCGTATTATATTTCCTTCAGCCTCTGTTGTTTTAACCCCTCCTTCCTCCGTTCCTTCTTCCCTTCCCCCTTCGTGTGTATGTCCTCCCTTCATTTCCTTTGTATGTTCTATCCTCCTCCCTCACCCTGTCTGTTTCCTCCCTGCCTGCCTCCTCCTTTCTTCTTCCCCTCTTGTATCCTATTCCTGCCTCCCATTGAACGCCCCCCCCTTTCTCAGTCCCCCCCTGTCCCCCCCCTCTCACTATCTTCCCCTCCTTCCTTCCATCTTCACTTCCTCACCCTCCTCCCTCTCCCTTCTCGTTCTCCCCTCCCCCTCTGTTCCTTCTCTTCCTCCCCTCCTCTCCCTCTCGTCTCTCTCTTCCTTCCCCTATTCCTAACTTCCTCTCACTTCCGTCCGTCCTTCCCTCCCTCAGTCATTTTCGTGTATATATTTCCTGTCACTTTGTATGGCATTCCCCCTCCAGTCTCTCTCTCTCTCTCTCTCTCTCTCTCTCTCTCTCTCTCCATCTGGAGCCGGTGGGAAGGGAATATTGGATTATATTAACAAAAGACCAGACGGAATCCAGTTGTGTGTTCATTAATCTCTCTCTCTCTCTCTCTCTCTCTCTCTCTCTCTCTCTCTCTTCGGCCACTTCCTCGCCACATATTCTTTTTTTCCTCCCGGCTTTCAGTTATTTAACTATTTTTATTAACTTCTCTCCCTTTCTCACGTTTTCTTTCTTTTTTTCTTTTTTTTTTTTTTGCATCTCGTCTTTCACTTAATCCTGCCATCTCTTTCACTCACTTTCTCACATTTTCTCTCTTTTCCTCAGTCTTTCTTTCCACTGTGTCATTTCTCTCATATTACTCGTTTTCACTTGCTCCATTTTCTTTATCAACTCTCACTTTTCGTCATTTTCTTTCATTGTCTCCACATCTTGTCTTTTTTTTCTTTTCTTTTATCTATTCGTATTATTATTAGTCTCACTGGTCCCTGCATCCCTCATCAGTAATTCAGTTGCATTCATCATCTTCCTTATTAACCCCACACTTACTCTCCCTGTTGTCATTATCCTTTACATGCACTGATAAAAATGGCTGACTAGGGAGTTTACAAGTGAGGGCGAGCGATGAGGGACTGATAAAGACCCACAAATCAGATGTAGACAGTATGAGAAGGGGGAAACCATAGAGGAGGTGGAACGTTGCTGGATATTTATTAAGAATCGCAAAGGTATAAGCTTCCAGGAGGGCGAGAGACGTGTATGGAGTAGACTGGAATGAAGTGACTTTTGATTCTCCCTTAATAGTTTATATAACAGGTTAAGAAGTGAAGCGATCGGGGTAAACCGCATCGTGATTAGCGAGGTCTGGTTATGGATGTAAATATGGTAAGAGAAAGTATGCAGTAGTGAGAGAGAAATGATTGTACAAATGGAGTGAGAGAAGAGATATAAAACAGAGAGAAACGAAAGATGAGAGAAAGTGTGCAATAGCGAGAGAGAAATGATTTTAAAAATTGAGAATGAGGTGAGATATAAAACTGAGAGATATGAAAGATGAAAGTGTGCGGTAGTGAGAGAGAAATGATCAAAGAAAAAAGTGGGGTATGAGATAATATATAAAATAGAGAAATGAAAGGGAGAGAAGGTGAGCTGGTGACGACCGGATGAGTGAAAGACAAGAGGAGGTTAAAAAAAAATAAAGATAAAAAAAAATAATAAGAGGCAAGTGGAGAAGTGACTAGGTGTAAATAATCAAGAACGAAAACTTTAAAATTGATTATGATTGATTGAGGCTGCTGGGGAGGGTAATAGCTGGCGTTTAAAGAGAGAAAACAAAAAAAATACATTCATCCCCCTCTCATAACTTTTCATCTTTCTTCTTGATTAAATTGGTGTTATCTGTTTTATACTGCTTACCATTTGGCGATTTTTTTATTAACTCGGGAGACAGGTTACGTTAAGGTTTAGAAATATTTCTTAAGAACCTCGTCAGTTCTACAGATTCTTTATTATAAACTGGATGAGATTGTCAGATAATGTTTACTTTTATTCTCACCTTTATTTTTTTATTTTAACAAAATAGACGTATGTAGTTGAAAGAATAAAATTTCTTCTCCTCATCTGTCTCTCCCTGTCATTATCACCCTTGCTTCATCTTCCCTTCACTTCCTATCAGTCTTCTTCCCTTTCATCCTTCCCCTCTCTCCATTCCTGTCACCACTATTTTTACTCCTTTTCATCATTCCTCTCTTCGTTAACTCTCTCTCTCTCTCTCTCTCTCTCTCTCTCTCTCTCTCTCTCTCTCTCTCTCTCTCTCTCTCTCTCTCTCTCTCTCTCTCTCTCTCTCTCTCTCTCATTTTTTTTTTGGGGGGGGTGTTACTTCCTTATCACATATTTTTTAAGCAACGTTGGGTCTGGTTAGTACTTGGATGGGTGACCGCCTGGGAACACCAGATGCTGTTGGCATCCCTACATGTCAAGTGGGGTTGGTGGAGGATTAGTGCCCCTCCCTGTAAAACAATTAACTCTAAGCCATTGGCCACCCCGTCTGGGATACATGGCGTCTGGCAATGAATGAATGAATGAATTGTCTTTAAATTTAATTTCTTATTATTTACCACGACTCCGTTCTGTCTTCTCTTCATCTCTGCTGTTCTTTCCTCATCTCTACTGATTTCTTATCTTCCTCTTGCTTTCCGTTCCATCCCTTTCCTGTCCTTTCTTTCCCTTCCTTTCCCTTCCGTTTTCCTTCCCTTTCCTTCCCCTCTCTAGCATTCCCTTCCGTTTCCCTTCCCTTTCCTTCCTTTTACCTTCCCATCCCTTCATGTCTTCATCTCTCCTCTCGTCTCCTTGTCTCTACCGTCGACCATCCTATTTGTCTTTCCTTCTCTTCTCCTCTCTTTTATTTCAATTTATAATATATACCCCCCCTCTGTCTCTTCTGTCTCTCCTTATCTCCTTTTCTTCATCATCGACCATCCTCTCTCTCTTTCCATCCCTTCTCCTCTCTTTTCTCCTATGTGTCTTACGTCGACTCTCCTATTTCTCTTTCCTACTCATCTCCTCTTTTCTTACTTCCGTTTAAATTCTTCTCTTGTCTCTTCTATATCTCTCTCTCTGTCTCTCCAGCCCATGACCTCTCCAGCTGCATCTCCGGCTTTCTCCTTCAACCAGTCTTGTAGTTAGGTCGTTTATGGAGAGACTTTGCAAGGGGATTCTCGGCTTTATGAGACATTTACAAGGCACGCATAAATTTGTGGGGAATTTTATGCCGGCCTCCTTAAAAATGTGATGATTCTTGTTATTCTTTAGTGGGTGGCGTGGAGGTTGGACTGTTGTGGTGCAGGCTTAATATATATTTTTCTTATTATTGTCTTACTTATCCGTCCCTTGTTTTTACTTAAGTTTTCGGGGTCTTTCCTGTGTCTTTTCTTGTATTTGTCCTTATTTCCTTCCATCTTTCGTTTGCTGTTTTGGCCTTGAGTTCGTTCGTTGATTTACTTACCTTTTTCGTTTCTTACCTGTCTTCCTTTCTTGTTCTTGTCCTTACTTCATTTTCTTTCTCATCTTTCTAGCATCTTTCCTTCCTCTCAGCCCCTCCTTTCCTTCTCGTACCTTTTCATCCTCAGTTCCCTCCTACATAGTATATTTTTCCTCTTCCATTCCCTTCTTTTCCTTTGTTAGTTTGTCCTTCATCACATCTTCCCTTAGGTCTGTTTTCCCCTCGTTCTCCTATTTTCCTCCTCTCCCTTGCCATGTTTCTCCATCGTCATTTCTTCTCCCATCTTCCTTTAGGTCTCTCTCCCCTCTTCCTTTGTCTCATTCCTTTTTTTCCCTTTGTGCTATTATTCTCTCGTCATTTCGCCTTCTTTCCATGTTTCTTTAGGTCTCTTTCCCCCCTCCTGTTTTCTCTTGCATTTCTCCTTCATCCTATTCCTCTTTTCGTCTCTCTCCATTTCCTTACATACACCTTTTCTCTCCTTCATTCCCTTTTCCATGCTTCTCTTCTCCTTGCGTATGTATCTTCGTGCCTCCTTCATTTCCTTCTACTCTTTTGTTTACAGGCCTACCCAAAATGTCCCGTCCCTTTACTCCTCCTTTGTCTCCCTTCCCTTCCCTTCCCTTCCCTTCCCTTCCCATCCTTCTGTTTCTTTCCCTTCCCTTCACCTCCACTAGCCGCGTTCTTCCTTTTCCCTCCTATCATTCCTTTCCTCCTCTGTCTCTCTCTGCCTTTGACTGTCTTCCTCCTTTGTCCTCCTTTCCCCCTCCCCCCCTCCCCTCCCCTCCCATCTCCCATCTCTTATTATCCCTTCCCTTCCCTTCTCTTTCCTTCCCTTCCCTCCCCTTCACTCCACTCCCCTCCCCTCCCCTCCCATCTCCCATCTCTTATTATCCCTTCCCTTCCCTTCTCTTCCCTTCCCTCCCCTCCCCTCCCCTCCCCTCCCCTCCCCTCCCCATCTCTTATTATCCCTTCCCTTCCTTTCCCTGCCTATATCACCCCTCTACTGACCGCATTCTTCCTCCTGCCTCCTACTATTCTATTCCTCCTCTCCCTCTGCCTTTCGCTTCTTTTCGGGTCGTTTCCTTAATCCCCCTCACACTTCTCATTGTCTTCTCTCTTGCCTCTCCTCCTTCCTTCTTCCTTCCCCCCATGATTTGCCCTCTCGTTCTCTCTCTTTTTCTCTTGATTTCTGTCTTACCCTGAAAGTAAGTCTCAAAGTCACCTGTTTACGCTTTCACTTACTCTTCAGATGTTAGTTATTCTTTCTCTCTCTCTTTATATATACTGTGACATACATACGTAGATGCATGGGTAGACAGATAGATAGAGAGAGAGACAGATAGTTACAAACATAGATACATAGGTAGATAGCTAGACATAGAGTTCTTTTACCACTGTTTTTCGAAGTAAGCATACAGATATAGAAACAATGCATTCCTAAATTTTATATCGCCCAAAATCCAGACCCCTCTTCTCTCCTCTCATCTCCCTCGGCCATTCCTTCATGTTGATCTTGTAATCCTCTTCTCCCTCTTCACTTCCCTCTTCCACCATACCCTTCTACATTCTCCCAAGTACTCTTCTGCTATCAGTTTATGCTCCATCATTCTTTTATTTTTCTCCAGTTCTTCTTCTAATCTACCAATCTTCTCTCTGTACCATCTTCCTCTCCTCTCTGTCTTCCCCATAACCTCTCCTCTCCTCCCCATTTCACCATACCCTTTCATCTTCCCCCAACTACACTTCTTCCAGTATTTTCTTTTCTTTTTCAGTTCTTCTAACCTATCTTCTTCTCTCTCCCCTCCTTTTTACTCCTCTCCCTCTTCTCCAGTTTCTCTCCTCTCACTCTTCTCCAGTTCCTCTCCTCTATCTCTTCTCCAGTTCCTCTCCTCTCTTCTCCCTTCCAGCATACCCTTTCAAGCCTCCCTGATCACTCTTCCGCTGCCCTCTGATTGTCCTCTTACGTTTGTAGCCTTCACCCTAAAATCACCCTGCTGTCTCCTTCATCCTCCTTTCCTTTACCATGCTTCTCTCTCTCTCTCTCTCTCTCTCTCTCTCTCTCTCTCTCTCTCTCTCTCTCTCAGCATAAAGAAAGCCTCCTAGTGATAGATATTTTGACATCAAATCGCTCCAGTTTGAAAAAAAAAAAAAAAGTCTCAAAATAAAATGGTCAAGGGTTAACAAAATAAAGCAGAAAACGAAAAACAGTTAAGAAAAGGGCGTCTGGAAATAAGAATAATAAAACAAATAAAGGAGGTATTGATATTAAATTAGCTCGCGTTTAATTTTTTTTTATTTTAATTATTTTTTAGCCTCTCGAATTGGGTGAGGTATTTTATTAGTTTGTTTTTATTTCCTTTAGAAGATGTATATTATTTATTAGAGAAGGATTTGTTGTAGTAAATATATAAATAAAGGAGACATCTAAATTTGCCAGGCCTAATAAAGTGTCCCCAGGTGATTAAAGTTTATCAGGATAGTAAGAATTAAGGAATGCTATCAGTGAACGCATGAAGAATTTTCCTTTATTTTATCTTTCTTTATATCGCTTTTATTTTTCCCTACTTTTTAGCGCATATTGTTTATTTTCTGTTTAGCCCTTTTCTTTTGTTACCCATTATTTTTTACACATTTCTTTATTTTTTCCTTTATTTTTATCGCTTCCTTTATTTCACCCTAATTTTTAACGATTTTCTTTTATTTTCTCTTTAACCTTGTTCTCTTGTTACCCTTTATTTTGAACACATTCCTTTATTTTTTCTTTATTTTTTACTCCCTTCAGTTTTCCTTCGCCTCGCATTTCTCTCTCACTCCCTCTTTTACATAACCATTTATCTTTTTGCTTTTTTGTCCTGCTATCCCTTCCGCCCGCGAGAACACACACACATTCTCTCTCTCTCTCTCTCTCTCTCTCTCTCTCTCTCTCAGCATACCCATTCATCTATATTTTTTTTTCTCTCTAATCCAGACATCCTTCCCCTGTCCCTGTTCTCTTTCATACACTTCCTCCTCACGTCCATCCATCCTCATTTCCTTTTTAGATTTTCTTTTCATCTTTTTCCCTCCGCCGCAACCTACATCTCTCTTCTGTCTTTTCATTCTTCCCTCACCCCCTCCCTTCCTCCTTCCCCTCCCTACCCTCATTTTTCTCCTCCCCACTTCTCTCTTTTTCCTCCCCTTCCTCTCATCCACCCTTGCCCTCTCTCCTCCCTCCCCTTCCTCTCATCCACCCTTGCCCTCTCTCCTCCCTCCCCCTTCCAGTAGTCGTCTTCTCTTCTTTATGTAGTTCGCTCTATGTTTTCTGATCATCTCTGTTTCACTCTTTTCTCTCTCATCCGTACCTCTTTCGCGTATCCCCTATTTCTCTCCTCATGACCTCTCCTTAAACTTTCGCTTTTCCCCTCCTTCTACTCTGTCACTCCTTCCTTTACCTCTCCCACCCCTTTACTACGTGCTTCCTTCCATTCTTGTTTCCTTCCTTCCTTCCATCCTTCATTCCTTCCTTTCCTCCTTCCGTACTTTGTTTCATTTGTTACTTTTTTCTTTCTTCCTTCCTTCTTTTCTTCCCTCAGCATGGCCTCCTTCATTACTTTTACTACACATATCCTTCTCATTTTGTTTTGGCTCTCCCCCTCTTCCTCTTTCTCATCCATCTCTCTTTCGTACCTCCCCAACCCTTCTTTCACTCTTCCCAACCCTCCTTATCTCTTCCTTCACCCTTTCCTTCCCTCCTTATCTCTTCCTTCACCCTTTCCTTCCCTCCATCCGTCCCTTTCTCTCCAGTCTTTCTTCCATCTCATACAATGTCTCATAAATCTGGGCCTTCACATTTCCCTCTCAAATTACTCTTCGATATATTTTCTCCTCTCTCTCTCTCTCTCTCTCTCTCTCTCTCTCTCTCTCTCTCTCTCTCTCTCTCTCTCTCTCTCTCTCTCTCTCTCCATCTGTTTTTTTTTCTAATGTTGTTCACTCCTTTTTTCTCCAAACATTCCATTTTCACACTCCTCCCTCCCTCCCTGTCTCTCTCCTTCATTCCCATTCCTCCACCCCTTCCTTCCCTCAGATATGTCCTTCCTCCCTCTTCTCCCCTCACTCTTCCCCTTTCTCTCCAGGCTCCATCCCTCTCATACATTGCCCACTGCATCACTCTCGCCACATTTCCATCTTAGATTTTTCCTCTCTCTCTCTCTCTCTCTCTCTCTCTCTCTCTCTCTCTCTCTCTCTCTCTCTCTCTCTCTCTCTCTCTCTCACAACCCATTCCCCATTTCCTTTCTCATATCACATCTCTATATATGTTCCATCCTTACTCTGTCCTTCACTCAACCTTTCCTCCACTCCCTCCACCCTTCCTCCTTCCCTCCCTCTCCTTCATTGCCTCCTTCATCACTATCTCCACGTTTCCTTAACGAATCACTCCTCGATATCTTTTTCTTTCTATACCCTTTCCCTTCTTCCTCCCCCCCTCCTTCCAACCCCATCTCCTTTTCTCTCCACTTCTTCCCTTCCTCTCTCCCTCTCCCTCTCTCTCTCTCCTCTTCTTTCTACCCCCTCCACTTCTTTCTACCCCCTTTTCTCATTCTCTCCATTCCTCTCCCTTTCTCTCTACTCCCTTCCCTTCTGTCCATCCCCTTTCCCTCCACCCCATTACCCCTTCTCCCTTTTTCTCACCCCTTCCCTCTCTCCGTTCCTTTTCTGTCCCTACCTCTTCTACGTTCCTCCCCTTCCCACTACCTCTCCACTCCTCCAGTATTCCCCTCTGTCCTGTTCCACATTCTCCTTCCACGCCTTCTCTACCTCTACCTCTTTTACGTTCCACCCCTTCCCTTTACCTCTCCAGTCCCCCATTAGTCCTCTCCCTCTTTCCTCCACACATTGCCCCCTTCCTCCACCCCCTCCCTCCATCCCTCCCTCGCCAAGAAAGGCCTCCCTCCCATCACTCAGGGGCAGCTGGAAGGGAAGATTGTAGTATTATTCGCAGCCAAAACCGGGCCTCTCGCGACCCCATAATCTGCGACGCGAGGTTTCCCAGACGATTGTTGGCTGGGAGGGGGGTTTGTGGGGTGGATTTGGGGGATTAGGGGGTTGTCTCTGTTTTGTGTCAGGGTTCATATCTGTTTTCTGGTAGGGTTTCTTTCTTTTGTCTGTCTTTCACTCTGTCTAGCAGCCTTCCATCAGTGTGTCTTTTCTTGGATTTGACGGGTCTATTTTCTTTTCTTTTTTCCAGACGATTTTTGGCTGGGATGGGGCTTTTGGGGGTTAGGTTCGGGGATTTTGGGGGGTTGTCTTTGTTTCCTGTCATTTTCTTTGTGTAGTTTTCCATTTGTGTGTCTTTTTTCGGATTTTAAGTGGATGTTTGTTTTCATTTGTATTTTCCTTTTTAATAGACCTGTCCTCTCAACCGTGGCTGTCTTTCTCCATGCCTCATTTATTTACTCCCTTCTCATTTCCTAATTTCTCCACTTTTCCTATCTTCTCTGCCCTAGACTGCTCTGGCTATACTGGATTCTAGTTAGATCTTCTCTCCCCTTTCCTGCTTTACCCTACTCATCATACGTTACACTTCTCACATTTCCTCTCCTCGCCATTCTTTTCCTCTCCTTTCTATTCCTGTCCTCTCCCTTCCTTTTCACTCCTCACCTCCCCTCTCCCTTCCTCCCCCCTTTTCTTCCTTCCTCCCTTCGTCTCTCGTCTCCTCTCCTCTCTTCCCAAGCCTGTATCGTCGCTCCACTGCAAGCCTCCATTACCAAAATATAAATGCTTCCCCTCAAGGCCAGTGTTGTTTATGCATAAAGAAAATGGGGCGCTCGTGTTGGGTTCATTTTTTGGCCGTCTGGGGTTCGATACTGTTGGAGTGAGTCATTTGTTGGTTATTAGGTGTTTAATGGTGCAGCCGGTGGTGAGAGAGAGAGAGAGAGAGAGAGAGAGAGGGAGAGAGTTTGTCGTTTGCATATGTCTGTGGCAGTGACTCTCTCTCTCTCTCTCTCTCTCTCTACTTAATTGCCTTCTTATCCTTTGTCTTCTTTATTCCTCTTTTTCCTTCTCTTCAGCCTCTTCCTTCTCTTGCATTTTCCTCCCCTTTTTATTTTTATCCTCTTCCCCTTCTCCCTATCTTCTTCCTTCCACTCTTCCAGCTTCCTATCTTCCCTCTTCCCCGCCTCTATCCAAACCCTCCGTCGTTACCCGATCCTTCAGCATTTTCTTGTGGGTTTTATTTGTACTTCATCTTTATTATAATTTTATCATCTTGTCTTCCCTCTCCTTCACTTCTCTCTGGGCGTATTCCCATTGTCTTTACTTCCTTCTTACTTTCTTCCATCACCCTCTCTTCCTTCTTCCTTTCCTCCTTTATCTTCTGTCTCTCCCCATGTCCTTCCTGCTTTCTCCACTTCCTGTTTAATTTTATCTTTATTTTTCTGTCCTTTTTTTTTTTTTCATTGCCTGCATTTCCTCCTTCTTGTGCTCTCTTCTTCCTCCTCCTCCTCCTTCTTCCTTCCATTGCTTCTCCCACCGGTCTTTCCTTTTTCTTCTTCCCTTTCCATCTCTCTTCCTTCTTCCTCTCTTTATTCTCTCCATATTCCATTCCTTTCCTCCTCCTCCTCCCCCTCCTCCTCCTCCTCCTCCTCCTCCTCCTCCTCCTCCTCCTCCTCCTCCTCCTCCTCCTCTTTTTTTTTCCAATCTCCTAACATGGTTTCATAGTTGCTGGACGTTTTCTTGCCCTTCCTCCCTCTTTCCCACTCTCATGGGGCCTCCTCCTCCTCCTCCTTTTTTCTCCTCGTCCTCCTTTCTTCCTGTCTCTTATTTTACTTAGCATCCTCCTCTTTCATATTGTTATTGAACTTACTTTTATTTTCAGAGTCTTTCTACTTTCATTTCATAGTGTTACCTTCTTTCTTTTTTTATGTTTTTCTGTTACCTCAGTTCTTCTCCTCCTCTCGGAATCTCCTTTTCTACCTCTACCTTTAGCACTTCGTATTTCTTTCTCATATATTCTATTCCATCTATCTTCTCTTTTCCATTGTTTCCTCAGTTCTCGTACTCTTTTCCCTCATTCCTCTCTACTCTTACTCCTTTCTCATATTCTTCTCTTCTCTTCTGACCTTTTCTTCTCTTTCTCATTATTTCCTCAAGTTCTCCCACTCTTTTCTCTTCCTCGTCATCTACTCATTTCTCTTACTCATCTCTTCCCCTACTCTTCTCAAATTTCTCTTTTCTAATTTTTTCTCATTTTCTTCTGTTCTTTTCCTACATTCTCCTGCTCTTTTCTCTTAATCCTCTCTTCTCCTGCCCTCTTCTCTTCCTCCTCTCTTCTCAGCAGTTCTCTTCCTCTCCTTCTCTCCTTTTTCCCCAGCACTTGGCTATCAAATTAAGGTTCTCTCCAATTTCCTCCTCCTTCTCCTGCTTCCCTTGACCGCCTCCTCTAAACTTCACTTCTCTTAGTTCTTCCTTTTCTCTTCTTTCCGTCTTCTTCCTCCTCTTCTTTCTCTTCTTCCACCTTCTCTTTCTCTTCGTCTTCTTTCTCCTCGTCGTTTCCCCCTTAATTGGTTTTTCTTAGTTTTTATTTTTTTTTAAGATTGGGTTTATTTAATTTTGTTTTTTTATATTTTTTCTGTTAAATCATTTGCCTAACATTCTACTTTCTCTCTCTCTCTCTCTCTCTCTCTCTCTCTCTCTCTCTCTCTCTCTCTCTCTCTCTCTCTCTCTCTCTCTCTCTCTCTCTCTCTTCCACTCCATCTGCTACTTTATCTCTAGTTTGCATATCATTTCCATTTTATCCTCCTCCTCCTCCTCCTCCTCCTCCTCCTCCTCCTCCTCCACTTTATCTTCATGCTTTTACAGCTTCTCATCCTCTTCTGTGTCTCTTTCATCCTCTGTTCTTGCTACCGCCCCTTCTCTTCTTTCTCTTCCTTTCACCCATCTTAAATGTCACACTCTCCTCAAGTTCCTCCTCCTCTTCCTGTTTTACTTCTTCCTCTTTACTCACGTCTCTCTTCCATCTCATCTTCTTGTTCCGTCGGGGTGTGCCTCCTCCTCCTTTTCCTCCTCCTCTTCCTCCTCCCACCTCATGCTACTTTAACCTCCCTTACCAATTTTTTTAATTACTCCTACTTCCTTCTCCTCCATCTCCTCCTCATTTCTTCTTCCTCATCCTCCTTTCTTCTTCCTCCTCCATCTTTCTTCTTCCTTCTCCCCATCTTCATCCTCCTCCTGCTGGTCCGGGGTGAGCAGGGGTGACTGTAATTCCCAGGCAGGTTGTAACATGAGTCAGTGTTTAAGAGCGGATAAGTCTGCTCTCTCACTATCTTCTCCTACTCTTCCTCCAGTGTGACTATCTCCTCTTACTCCCATCTCCTCTTACAGCCCCTCTTTCATCTCCTCCTCCTCCTCTTCGTCTTTCCTATGGCTCCTCATCTTCCCTTGTCTCTGCGTCTTTCAACCCCCTCCTCTTCAACTTCTCTAATAATTTCTTACTCTCTCTTGTTTTCGCATTCGCTCCTCCTGCGTTTCTTCCACCATAACCTCCTCCTCCTCCTCCTCCTCCTCCTCTTCGTGCTTCTACTGTTGTTCGTGACCTCCCTTTCTTTCTCCGCAACTTCCTCCTCCCGCTCCTCTTCCTCTTCTTTCTCATCCTCCCGCCCCTCTTCCTCCTGTATCTCTTCCTCCCGCTCCTCTTCCTCTTCTTTCTCATCCTCCCACCCCTCTTCCTCCATTATCTCTCCTTCCCCTCCTCTTTTTCTTCCATCTCTTCCTCCCGCTCTTCTTCTGTCTCTTCCTCCCGCTCTTCTTCTGTCTCTTCCTCCCGCTTCTCTTCCTCTTCCGCCACTTCCTCCCGCTCCTCTTCCCCTTGTATCACATCCTCTCTCTCCTCTCCTTCTTCTTTCCCTTCCTGCAACTCCTCTTCCTCTTCCTCTTGTTCGTGAGGGGTGACTACAGTATAATTCTGCGACAGGTTGTAACATCGCTCAGGGTTTAAGCGCCAGTAAGTCTGCCTTCTCTCTGCCCTCCCTCTTCCCTCCCTCTGCTCTCCCTCTGCCCTCTTCACTCTGCTCTCCCTCTGCTCTCCCTTTGCCCTCCTCACTCTGCCCCCATGACTGCTTCCAGGCCATCATTCTTATCCTCCTCATACTCGCTTGCCCTTACGCGTGACGCCTTTACTCATGAAACGGCTCTGTGCGTGATTTTAGAGTATACGATCTCTCTCTCTCTCTCTCTCTCTCTCTCTCTCTCTCTCTCTCTCTCTCTCTCTCTCTCTCTCTCTCTCTCTCACGTAGCCTGTAATATCAGGTCGTGATTGTTTTTTGGCGCATGATTTTGACAATGTTTTCTTTCTTTTCTTTTCTTTTTACCGAGGCCTCCACTTTTTTTTCCGTCAACATTTTTCAGATATTCCTTTTTAATTTTTGGCTTTTTAACTCTTCTTTCCTCACTCTCCTACCATCCTCCTTCTTTATTCATGATTCATTTTGACACATGATTCATTTGTTTTCGTTTCGTTTCAGTGTGACTCATTTTCCTTCCACTGATTCGTAACTCTTCAATGATTTTTTTTTCCTGGTGACTTTCTGACGTCTTTTATTGCCATTGTTTTTTTGTTTTGTTTTTAGACTGATCCTCCTCTATTCATCTTTTTTTTTTTTTTTAGCAGATTCGCCGTGATTCATGACATTTTGCGCTGTGATTCTTCTTCCCTCTGCTCTCTCTCCACACGCCACATACTCACTTCCTCATATGACCCATTTTTACACATGAATCATTCTTATTCATGTGATCTAACTCGTGAATCTTCCTTACTATGATCTGTGAATTTTTGTAACCTGTTTTTAGTCCCAGATCACGATTTCTGATATAACTGATTTGCAGTTTGCCTTCCACTTGTTATACTGATGGTCTGTGTTAAAATGCTTGACAGATTAACTCCTCTTCCCAACTCCTCCCTCTCCTCCACCCATTACAACTTCCTCACCGTCACTCCCACTCGCCCCACGGTCTTCCTTATTCATGACTCACTTTACTCATGGACCGTTTGTGTTCATGACATCTCAGTATTTTTAATCCAAGACTCCTGCTTTTTATCAGCTGGTTTTTCTTGATTTTTTTTCTGTTTTCTTTTTTTATCACTGTTATTGGCCGGGATGTTCCTTTTTCTTATCTTTTTTTCTTTTTTTTTTCATCACTACTATTCGCCTTCGCACCTCCGTATTCATGACTTACTTTTACTCACATCTTGTCTTTATTCGACTTTTCTGGACATTTTTTCTTGGCATTTTCTTTGTTAAGGTTTATGTATTTTTTTATTTATATATTTTTTTCAGCCCCTCCTCTCTTAGTCCCAATTCCTTACTCGTGATTCATTTCATCTTATTTTTTTGTTATTTTTCAGTAACACCTTTATTTCTTGCTTACGATTTGTGCTTCGTATTTCGTCTGATGACACTTATTTAATTAGGAAAAGTTGTTAGGGAGCTTCCTTACCGTGAGGGCAGTAAGGTGTAATAAGCAAAACAAATCGCTTAGGAAAAGGTGTTAGGGAGCTTCCTTACGTGTCGAGAGTATGTACCTCTGACTCGTGATGCATGACTTCCTCTCCCTCACGTCACATATCCACCCACTCCCTTGTGTATCTGACTCGTTTTTACTCATGAACCACTTGACCGGGCTTTTACTGCTTTCTGGTTCTTTAGCCATGGCATCTTTATTCTCTCTCTCTCTCTCTCTCTCTCTCTCTCTCTCTCTCTCTCTCTCTCAAGGACAGATAGATAGATAGATAGATATAAAGATGGAATCGCATCGTATATGATCATAACCTCTTCCAACCCATTATCTTCACCCATGACCTCTCACGACCCACGCCTCCTCCCCCTCCCCCCACCCTCACACAGCCAACACATTCAGTCTGCAGCACTATATTATGTCCACCTCCCACCCTCCCACCCCTCTCTCGCTCCCCAACCCCCATTCCCCCTCCCCCACGCCCCATGAATTCCCCGCCCCGACCCATGCCTCTTCACCCGTAACCCATTTATTTCCCGCTGGCTTGAGATAGTGGTCACATAATTCCCTGACCCTCTTAATGCAGTCTTTGCCAGAATTAAATGCCGGGGAGTTATATGGAGAGAGGCTGGGACTTGTGTGGCAATGCTGGGGAGTAGATAAATAGATAGACTGATAGATATAGATAAACAGATAAATAAATGTGTGTGTGTGTTTGTGTGCTGTAAATCTCTAGAAGTTATGTTTTATTAAAATGAGGATGTTTTGTATAAATATTCTAAGTTCCGTGTTTATACATGAAAGAGGTACAGCAATCAGATTCAGGCTTGAATTTGCTTTTAAAAGCTTTGAATCCTTTGTAGTGCAGTAAAAGTAAGATTAAATTTTGCAGAACTATGTAGATTCTGGAAGTTTTACAAATATGCTAGAAAATGTAGGCAAAAATGCAGTGTATCTATCTATCTATCTATCTCTCTCTCTATCTATCTATCTATTTAATTGCTGTTACATCTATATTCAGTAATACGGGTAAATGCTAAGGACTTTGAAAGTTACCGAGATGATGAGTAACGCAGTAAAATGAGATTACCGATCACAAATATTAATGTAATTCTGAATGAGAAAAAAATTATAATAATTGCTAATGGATTTAATTTGATTCAGGTGTGTGGGCTGATAATTAACAGGGGTGAAAGATATAAGTAATAATTCATTAAGTGATACCACGTGTCAAAAATGATAAAGGTGTTTGTTATGAAATGGGTTAATATTAATGGATTTGGTAACAACTGAATGATGAATATATTTTATAATAATCTGTATTTTTGTCTAGCTTACCGGTATAACTCGAGATATTAGAGAAGTATTGGCATATATATAAATGTAATGATAAGATAACTGATATATGCAGTTGTTATAGACTGTTTGTATTTCGAAATCTAACTAACTTGTTTAAGACAGAGGTTTCCCTTTAACATTATTGTAATTTATGATTCTTTACAGCTTCACATAATTACTGAAGTTAGTTGGATGATAAGAGTAATCTTAAAGTAATCTTTAAATACTGACTTAAATAATAATGCATTGTGTATGGTAACTGAACATTGATTATTAACATAAGCCATGATGATTACCAAGGTGATGAATAACGCCATAAACAGAGATGAACTTTATCAGAAAATGTTTATTGTGTTTATATGACAAATAATGCAAACAAATTTCCACATGACTTTTGTATGATCTCGATTATTGGTATGAGTAACTCGGTAAGAAGAGATAAATATTCACGTAAATGTGAGTGTAAATCCTATGATAATTGAATGATAAGTACTGTACCATTGCTGAAGACATTGTCATCTTTAGGTTATTGTTATGATAATAAACTTTGTAAGAGCAGATGAATATTTACATAATAAAAATACGTCAGCTTCCATTATAACTGAATAATTAATATAGTCTAATTATTAAAAGCAATACTCTCATCAAGGTTACTGGGACAATAACTAACTCGGTAAAGGGAGGCGCATTTTCACACAATACTGCAATTACTCTGATAAATGAATGCTAAATGGAGGTATTAGTCTCTATTATCATTAAGGTTACTGGTATGATAAGCGCCTTGATAGTATGATAAAGGCAGTTCCATGTATCTCGCCTCTTTATTGTAATTTATATGTTAATGAGATGGTGATTAAAATGAGGAAGGCTTAGTGATAATCTGGGCTACGGGAATGTTTGTTAACTTGGTAATAAAGGAAAATTGCCTGCTTAACACCTTCACCCCGAGAACGTCATTTTTAGATGGGGTTTTCTCTAAGAGCGTCCCTGTCCATCTGTCACTCACTAATTGTTTTCGGAGGGGAATTACTTCCATCCTGTAGTCTTTGTCTCCTAAGCACTCCTCTCTCTCTCTCTCTCTCTCTCTCTCTCTCTCTCTCTCTCTCTCTCTCTCTCTCTCTCTCTGTGCTTGTTTCTGAATCCAACATATTCCATGACTTCATATAGATTTTTCGATTCTGGGTCCCGACCACCAATTTTTTTTTTCTTTTTTTTTTTTTGGGTGGGGGTGGATTTTGGGAAATAAGATCTGAATGATGATGATGTGGAGTGAAAGATGAGTGATAGTGTAGAACGAAGGAATGTGGAAGACTGAAGTGGTTAGAAGAAGGAAAAAAAATAATAATTTGGTTTTACGCCAGGTATCCCCGAAGGGCTAAGGCGTTGCCCCTGGGTAGAGGACCTTTGTACTGGAGCGTTTAGCATTTTATGACCGGATGCCCTTCTTGATGTCTACCAATGACCCTTGGGTGGATTCGATCCTCCGACCCTTCGGTCAGAGCGGAGCGCTCTAACCCACTAAGCCACGGCTCAAGAAAGTATGAAGAGGGAGGGTTGTGGGTTGGAGGAAGAGGAGTCGTTACTGAATAAGGATATATAAGAAATGAGGTTCTTTGGGAGAAACTGCCAATTGTAATATGCGACGTTGAGTAGTAGATACATATTGGAAAGATACATAAATAGATTATGCTTAGGACGATATCAACATGACCATCATTTAATTGGACAGATAAGAGCATACATGTCTATAAATGTGAAAGATGATTAGATAGATAGGTAGACAGATTGATAGATAGATTAGGAGGAGGATTTCAGCAAGAACATCATCTAATTGGATAGATAAGAGCATTAATATCCATAAATACAAGAAACGCCTAGCTCTGTCTCAAAATATGTATGCCGCACTTTGCCGGTAAAATATCGTTATAGCAGTATCAACGTATTGGCTTGCTCATTGTCACGATTGCACCACTATTGCTAATTGGTTTGCAACATTGGCAACGATTTTGATTGCATTCCTCGCTGTGTTGGTAAATTACTGGAGAAATTAATGGGGAAAATAATAAGCGTGAGTGTGTGCAGAACTCAGTGGGGGAGATATTTATGAGGGAGTCTCTCTCTCTCTCTCTCACACACACACACACACACACACACACACACACACACACACACACACACACACACACACACACACACACACACACACACACACACACACACACACACACACACACACACACACACACACACACACACAAGCCCCTACATCCCCCTATACACCCTACACCCCCTCCCCTCAACACAAACACCGTATTGATATCACACAACTATATAAGCAAGTAAACACTGTGAATATCCCAATACCGCACAGAGCCAACCCGTTCCATTGCATCAAAGAACCTGCGCCATTTATCCAATATTAAAAAGATACTTTGTGTGTGGCCAGTCTCCTGTGTGATATTTTAGCAAGGGTAATAGTTAGTCCTTTGCCTGAGTCCACGTTGACCTAGCTGCAAGCAGTATTCAGTGGCCAAGTAATCCTTTTTTCACGTCTAAGATTTTTAAGTTGTTGGAGCGATATTTATAACCCTCCCAATTAACTAACAGTCATTCAGTCCGATTGTGTGTGTGTGTGTGTGTGTGTGTGTGTGTGTGTGTGTGTGTGTGTGTGTGTGTGTGTTTCATTCTCCACTACGATTTTCTACAGATTTTAAGAGAAACATTTTGAACTGGAGGGGTTAGATAAAGCCTTCATTAACTCCTTTACCACCAGAGATTCTCCCTTAAGTCAAATAATCACGTCTGTTGAAGGCAAGAATAAAATAAAATAAAAAACACAATAAAGGGATCAAACACCCCTTTACTGTGTCCAATTCTATTTACATTTCCAGTTGAAGAAAAAGTATAAAATAGACGCATCCTTTCTTAAAACAACAGCATCTAGCTTTAGTATTATGGGGTTTTTTTCCACTTTGATACTCATTTTAGAAGGATCCGCCTCGAGCAAGTAAATTGTTTTGTTTCCATCAGAGAGTACACCCTTCAGGCCAGGTTAGAGACAGGCTAGAAAAATGCTAGAGAGAATATTATAACAGCAGGTAAACATAGTATTTTTGTGAAGATTATTGTGCTGCCCTTTTTCCTTGTGTGTGTGTGTGTGTGTGTGTGTGTGTGTGTGTGTGTGTGTGTGTGTGTGTGTGTGTGTGTGTGTGTGTTCTTTTAGGGGATGGAAAATAGGGTAAGAAGTTATTTATTTATTTTTTTATTTTTAGTCTGGTGGAGTCATTAAGTTTTTAGGTTTACAGTATGTCTGACTGAGAGTGTGCATGTGTCTGTCTGTCTGTCTATCTATGTCTGTTTGTCTGTCTGTCTGTCTCTTACCTATATTTCCTTTATTCCTCCATCCATTTATTCATCTGTTCATCACATCTTTCCATTCTTTTCAGTTCTGCCCCTTCCCATTTCCTCTCTCTCTCTCTCTCTCTCTCTCTCTCTCTCTCTCTCTCTCTCTCCTCCTCCTCCTCTTCCTCCTCCTCCTCCTCCTCCTCCTTCTTCTTCCTCCTCCTTCCTCCTCCTCCTCCTCCTCCTCCTCCTCCTCCTCCTCCCTACCTTCCCTCCTTCCCTCCACCACCTCCCTACCGTCTTTATGGCATCATTTCCCACCCACAAACTCGCACTTCTCACACTGCTTACTTCCCCTCAACCCCATTCCCCTCTCATAACACCCCCCTCCATCCTCCCTCCCCCTCTCTCTCTCTCTCTCTCTCTCTCTCTCTCACACACACACACACACACACACACACACACACACACACACACACACACACACACACACACACACACTTTTCTTGTTTCTGTCTGCTCTTTCCCTTCGTGATTTGCATTCTTATTACTTTCATTCCTTCGCCTTTTTCTCCTTTCTATGTTCCTTTGTTTCTCCCTTTCTCGCAATCTTTTTTTTTTTTTGTCTTTCATTTTCCTTCTCATTTTACTTTCTTTCCTGCGCTGTCTTTTCTTTCTCATTTTCCTCTTCTCTTCCTTCCCTTATCTTTACTCCTCTTCCTTCCTCTTCATATCGCCCTCCTCCTGTTCGCTTCATCTTTTCTACTTCTCTCATTCTCTCTCTCTCTCCCTTTCGTTATCCTTTCCTCTTGCACATTCTTCTTGGTCATTCATATTTCTTCATTTCTCCTCTCTCTTTCCTCTTTTTATATTTTCTTCCTCACTTCACTCTCTTTTCTTTGTATTTTCTTCCTGCCGTCTCCATACCTTTCTTCCTCTCTTTTCCCCTTTCCCCTGTCTGTCCCTTCCTTCATCCATCCTCGTATCTACTGTATATTCTTTCTTTCTTCTTTCATTCTTTCCCCCCTTTCCCTCCCCCCTATCGTTTTTCTCCCCCTTGTTCCCCCTTCAATTCTCTCCCCTGTCCCTCCCTTCCCCCCCCCTATTTTTCCTCCACTTCCCCCCTCCTTTTCTCTCATCACGTTCCCTCCCCCCTTCTCTCGTTGCTACCCCGTTCACATCTCTCTCAGCAACTTTTCTTTCTCCTCCCTCCCCTCACTTTCCCTCTACCTTCTTCTCTTTTACCTCTCTCTCTTTCCTCCTCCTCCTCCTCCTCCTCCTCCACCTCCTCCTCCTCCTCCTCCTCCTCCTCCTCCTCCTCCACCTTCTCTTCTCCTTTCTTTACTTCCTTGTTTTGTTTCCCATTCCTAACCATCTCCCACATCCTCTTTCTTGTCTTCTATCTCCTTTAACCCTTTTCTCGCTTCCACTTTTATTCCTCCTCCTCCTCCTCCTCCCCCCTCTTTTGTCTGCCTCTCCCATCATTTTCCCACTCCTCTTCCGGTTCCCTTCCTGTTGTCTTCCGTTGTGTACATTCTGACACTCACTAAATCACCCTAATGATGGTGATGATTAGGCTGTTATTATTGTTATCATTATTATTATTATTATTATTATTATTATTATTATTATTATTACTACAGTATTTTGTATTATTATTGGTAATGTTTTTGGTTTCGTTTAATAATAATAATAATAATAGTAGTAGTAGTAGTAGTAGTAGTAGTCGTAGTAAAAGTAACTCCATTACGGTAGTATTTTTTTTCATTGTTTAACATTACTTCTATAATTATCATGACCATTATCGTTATGATTATCATCATTAACGCTACCCATAAAATACATTGCCTCCTATACCCGCTAAATTCAGCACAAATACACATAGTAGTAATAGACATTCCCCACCCCCCCAGCTATAATATTCAGGTTCAGTGTTGTCCGAAGTGCCAGGGAGTCCGCTCATTACGTCTAATTGGCGGAAAAAGCAAAGGAATATGAGGGTAGTAGGCTTTTCTTTTCTTTTTTTCTTTTTTTTTTTGTGTGAGAGATAGAAGGGGGAGAGTCATGTTCAAGGATCCAGTTTGTTTCAGCTTTTGATGTGATGCGATGCGAGTGTCTGAGAGAGAGAGAGAGAGAGAGAGAGAGAGAGAGAGGGAGGGAGAGAGAGAGGCTGCTAATGAAGAGTAGTATGAAAAGTAATGAGCATGAGCGTTTTGCTGAAAGACAGGATGAGGTACTTTGAACGACAGCAAATAACTTATATATATATATATATATATATATATATATATATATATATATATATATATATATATATATATATATATATATATATATATTGGAAAGATAAGAATAGAATGAGATAGATTGACGGAGTTGTGTCATAATAGAGTTGAGGGACGTAAAGAGCGGACTCGATCTTAAGGTAATGAAGCATTGAAGCAGACAAAGATTTTCATTTCGTTCCTTTATAATGGGTCCAACGTGTTTACATGCCTCGGCTTTGATCATCTAATAGCGGCCTTCAACGCTGCTTGATCTCAAGCAGTCTCTCTATCCAGTCCCTTATTCTGATGCCACACTCCATGACCGCGTCCCAAGTCTTTGTCAACCTGCCTCTCATTCCTCTACCTTCAGCGCTCATCCCTCTCACCTTCAAGAAATGTATACCCGGTGACATATGTAAGAAGGACTGGAGAAACAATTGAACCAGGATGAGAGATAAACAAGTATGCAACAAGAAATGCAATGGGATGAAAGAATTGCAGATAGATCGATAAAACAGAGACGGTGTATGCAATGAGGTATGGTTCGCAATAAATGAATGCAGGATAACCAGGAGAGGACTGGATTGTGTATGCAATGGGATGGGAGGGATGAATGACGCGACTGCAGATATGTTGGCATCAGCTTTATTATGCAACAAGAGATGGATATGTTGCAATAAAAAGCACTACAATTGAGACAAAATAAGATAGAGAGAAGATTACAGGGTGAGGAAAGGTATGGAATGAAAAAATCCAGTAAGAGTCAAGATGATTTTGAAAAACTGATGTATGAGGGTGGGATGTGGTGGAATGAGAGACTGCAGTATATTCAAAATGGATTTAAAGATGAGTAAAGGAAAGGATGGAGTGGAATGAAATAAAAGGATGGCAGTTGATTTAGCACAGGGTTGAGAGGAGTATGTAACAGTGGAGAAAAGAGAGGCATGAAAAGATTGCTCTTGCATCATGGTAAAGGTGTGTGTGTGTGTATGTGTGTGTGTGTGTGTGTGTGTGTGTGTGTGTGTGTGTGTGTGTGTGTGTGTCAGTGTGCGAGTGTATGTTTGTTTTTGTTTACTATTTGTGAATAAGAAATAAACTCACAAACATCCCCCTTGCCGCGCTCCCTCACCTCCGCTCCTCATTAGGGAAGAAAAGAAGGAAATGGAGCAAGTAGGAAAATCAGAGGTCTGATATTTCAGACACACTAGGTATAAGCAACTGTGGGTGAGAGAGAGAGAGAGAGAGAGAGAGAGAGAGAGAGAGAGAGAGAGAATCATTGGAAGAAAGTGGATCAAAGAACAGAAATGAATTGGGCAGAGGTAGTGTGAAGAAAAGAAATGAAGAAAGGGAGTGAGTAAATAATAAAGAATATATAAAAAGACAACAAAAAGAGAGAAGCAGAGACAGAGAATAAGAAAACGAAGGAAAAGAAAAAGAAATAATAACAAAGAAGTGGCACATTGAGACTGGATGAAGAGTTTCGAAATAGAACGATGGAGAAAGGGAAGGAATTAGAAGAGGAATAGGAAGAGAGGAAGAAGAGAGGAGAGGAGGAAGAGAAGAGGAAGAGGAAAAAAACGAAAAGTGGAAGTGGAGGAGGAGAAGGGAGCGAGGAGATGGGCGTGGAGGAGAGGGTGTGGAGGGGAGAGAAAGAGGAGGAGGACAGGTATATGAAAAGACGGAGTGGAAAGAATCGAAGAGAGAGAGAAAGACAGAGAGAGAGAGAGAGGGAGGGGAGAGGGGGAAGAAGATGTACAATTAAAAACAGGTTAATGAGGAAGTAAAGGAATCGCGAGAGAGAGAGAGAGAGAGAGAGAGAGAGAGAGAGAGAGAGAGAGAGAGAGAGAGAGAGAGGGAGAGAGAGAGAATCATAGAGCGAGGCAGTACATGAAAAACATATAAAAATGAAAGACTGCGTTAATACAGCCAAAATCAACTCGTTACTAAAAAATGAATTAAAAAGAAAGAGGAATATTAGAGAAGAAAAGAAAATCTGAATAATAGACAAATATTGAAGGAGAGAAAGGTAGGAGGTAAAAGAAGAGGGGAAGGAGAGAAAGAACGCATATGAAGCAAATATTGGAGGAGGGGAAGATTGGAGAAAAGAAAAGAGGGAAAATAAATTGAGAGAGAGAGAGAGAGAGAGAGAGAGAGAGAGAGAGAGAGAGAAAATAATGGCACTAAAAGGTGAATATAATACGAAAGGAAGATGATGATGATGATGATGAAAGAAGAAGAAGAAGAGGAAGAAGAAAAAGAAGAGGAAGAACAAGAAGACAGTAAGGCTGGATAAACGAGACACTCAGCATCATGGAAAAGCAGATACAAGTGGGCAAGAAAAAAAAAGTAAAAAAAGAAAAAGTAAACTAACAGAGGAAAGATGGAGAAGAAAAACAGGAAAAAAGAAAAGAAAAAATGAAGAAGCAGCAGCAAAGAGAGAAAGAAAAAATGAAGAAAATGAAGACAAAAGAAAACAGGGTAAATCACAACCACGAAAGACTCAGTGGAAGCAAATGAACTCTCTCTCTCTCTCTCTCTCTCTCTCTCTCTCTCCTGGTTGAGTGGTCAAATTACCGACCAAATGACTGTGTTTTTCTTTGTCCCAGGCAGCGAGAGAGAGAGAGAGAGAGAGAGAGAGAGAGAGAGAGAGAGAGAGAGAACGATAATACCAGTGAAGTTATAATTTCTAACTAAAAAATGAGAAAAAAGATAAAAGAGGAGAGAGAGAGAGAGAGAGAGAGAGAGAGAGAGAGAGAGAGAGAGAGAGAGAGAGACAGACAGACAGACAGACAGACAGACAGACAGACAGACAGACAGAGGCATCCTTGAACCGCAATACCCTCAAATCCTCCCGTCATTTTCGCCTCTCGCAGATTTCTCATTTTCTCTTCAGTTTCTTTTCTATATTACGGCTTCATTCCTGTAATTGGCCTGTGCTCGATGGGATTGGGACAGGTAGATGAGGTGGGTAGATTGGTCGAGGTAGAATTGCAGGCAGGAAGTTGTCAGCGAAATGAACTGCTGATTGGAAATGTGTTTGATAAGATCTGGGAAAGATGATGTGGGTAGATATTAAGACAGATGGATGGGTAGATAGAAAATTACAGAGGTAGAGATAGAATTAGAGTTAGGGAATTGACAGGTGGAAAGAGTAGGTGAATTGGGTTGATATGAAGGTAGATTGATAGAGACAGAATTGAAGGTATGGGGTTGACAGGTAATAATATGTGTTGATTGGTGCCAGTAGAATAGGTGGGTAGGTAGAATTTGCAGGTGAGGGGTTGACAGGTGGAGATATGATTGATTAATTGTGAAAAGTAGATAAAGTAGGTAGATTGGTAGAGGTTGAATTATAGGTAGGGGAGTGGCAGGTAAGGTAGTGAATTATAGAATACCTCTCCCAATGAAATTCTCTCTCTCTCTCTCTCTCTCTCTCTCTCTCTCTCTCTCTCTCTCTCTCACTCTCTTTGTATGTATGTATGTCCGAAATTTGGAATAGCGATGGAAGACTATCAAGTATCAGGTGATTGAATTTTGTGCGTAAAAGGTCAAAGGTCAAGGTTAGAACGGGGGAGTGATGCCGTGGCGGGGTATAGACTCTCTGAAAATTTGTTTACGAAGTGGATGGGGGGATAATGAAATGAAGAATAGATGAGGCATATAGACTAGATATAGACAGAGAGGTACATGGACAAGGAGTGTATGGGACAGGCAGATAGAGGTGAGGAACAAGAATAGATAACCTGAGGACGATTGGTAGGTGGAGAGTGATAGATAGATGTTAATAATATATGAAACAGGTGGACGGGAAGGCAGAAGGGAAGTAAAAGTTGAATAAAAGAGGCAGGTAGGCTGGTGAGTAGGCGGGCAGATAGATAGACAGGTAGGTAGGTAGGCAGGTAGGTAGGTAGGTAAGTAGGTAGGTAGGAAGGTAGAGAGGAAAAGGCAGGTAGAAAAAGCAGAAATTAATATGGAATGTACTGTGCACTTTGATTAAACCGCAGGCTGATACGAAATTGAAAAGAGAGAGAGAGACTGAGGCAATATGAAGTCCTAATGGAAAAAGAGCTTCAGCCTTGTCGATAGAGAGTATCATAGAGGACCACTGATGAAATTCCTGATGGATGAAGAACTGAAAATGAAACACAGAATTGTTATGTATTATTATGAGAGGCTGAGAATGACTACTAAAATTTCATAGTTAAAATAAAAATCAAGTCCAATTGTTACAGATTCTTTTTGATGAATGGAGGACACCTGTGATATTGTGTATGGATTTTTTGAATTTGTTTTTCCTCTGTTCATCTTCTGTAAAAAAAATAATGATTAGCGTACGTTCATGAAATAGCGGATTGATAAAGGATTGGAAGAGATGAAAACCACAATATAGCAAGTCCTAATGAAATGAGCTTCACGTAAGGGTAACTAGAATATCGTAAAATGAAAATTGCAGAGGGGACGTTGAATGTATAGGTGAATAATGTGGAATTAAAAGGAGAGGAGGATTGAGAGGTATAGAATCTAAATGAATAATGCAGGTAATATTAACAAGTAGAGTATCACGGAAATTAAAATGATGAGGGAATATTGATTAAATCCTGTAATATATTGGGTTAAAAAAGGAGGAAGATTGAGAGGTATAATTAATAACCCATAGTCACCTGTAGGATTCGAATAGGTGCGCGTATTGTATGACTATCTCTGACCCGAGCGCACTTATCGCTACGCTACCAGATATCTAGTGTATTTAAAAGGATATTAGTAATGATGATGATGATGATGATGCGTGAAGTTAAATTTCTTACCCTAAATATCCAGTTTGTTTCGATTCTTGCACGTCTTTCTCTCTCTCTCTCTCTCTCTCTCTCTCTCTCTCTCTCTCTCTCTCTCACACACACACACACACACACACACACACACACACACACACACACACACACACACACACACACACACACACACACACTTACTTGGCTTCCTCCATTGTATTTGAGATACTAAGGGCAATTTGGCTCTAACTCTGGCTTTCAATTTACCTCTGTCTGTCTGTCTGTCTGTCTGTCTCTCTCTCTCTCTCTCTCTCTCTCTCTCTCTCTCTCTCTCTCTCTCTCAACCCCCTGCCCTTTCCTCCCCCTACCTCTCCCTCCCCAATCTCTCCCTCCCTAACATACCTAACATAGCTTCAAATCCCCCTTCCCTTCTTCCCTCCCTTCTCTCTCCCTCTCCCCTTTCCTCATCCTCAGTCCCCTTCCACATCCCTCCCCTTTGTTACACATTTAACTTTCTACTCCCCTTCCCCCCTCCCCTCTATCATCTATCTCAATCTCCCCTCCTTCCTAATTTACCCTCAACTTTCCCTCCCTCTCTCCCCTCCTTCCCTTATTTAGTCTTCCCACTTCCCCTCTTTTTTTTCTCCCCTCTTTCCCATCTCTCTCTCATATAGATATTTTACCCGCTACATCTCCACTCCTTCTCCCCTTCCCTTGCACTCTTTTCTTTTTTTTTCTTTTTCTTACTCACCTCACTCTCTCTGTTCTCTTCCTCTCCCCTCTTTCATTTAGAACTTGCTCTCTACTCCCTCTCCTTCATTCCCCCTCCCTCTCTTTTCCCCTCATCTTCCCTCAAATTATTCTCCCCCCTAGCTCCCCCCTCTCCCCCATCATATCACACTTCCAATCCCTCCCCCTTCCCCCTTCTCCCCTCTCTTTTATGACCTCCACCTCTCTCATTTTTATGTCACTTTTTGCCCTTCCTCTCACTCCACTCCCCTCCCCTCCCCTCCCCTCCCCGTCCTTTCAGTAGTCTCCCCCACAGCACAAGAAGGGAGGTAAATTAAGGACGACCATACACTTGTTTACCTTGATAGGACAGAGAGAGAGAGAGAGAGAGAGAGAGACTGGCTGTTTCTTTACAAGTTCTCCCCTCTCCCGCCTCTCTTATTTTTCCTCTCCCTTTTTTTCTTCCACCCTTTTTCCTCATTTCCTTTTGTTTCCACGTACGTCCCTCTTCCCCATTTTCTACCCACTGTTTCCCTCTGTTTATTTTTTTCCTCTTCTGTTCTCTATTTCCTCTTTTCCACTTATTACCAAATTTTCCCTCTTTCTTCCTAGTGTTCGTCCCATCCCGCGTCTTCTTCTCTTGTCTTTTTTTTTTTCCTGACCTTTCTACACATTTTTTCCCCCTCATCCTTCCTCGTCATTTTCTCTTCTTCTTTTCTTCGTCATCCCGCTGTTATCCCACCTTCTCTTAAATTTTCCTCCGTGTTTATTTTCCTCAGCTATTTTCCCATTTCTTTTCTCCCCATAATTTTTTTCTCTCCTCTTTTCTGTGTGTGTGTGTGTGTGTGTGTGTGTGTGTGTTTGTGTGTCTGTCTGTCTGTCTGTGTGTATATGTGTGTGTGTGTGTGTGTGTGTGTGTGTGTGTGTGTGTGCATTCTCACCTTTTTCAAACTCTCGTCCTCTGTACCCTCTTTCTTCCATGTCTTTTCGTCCCACTCTTTTCCACTCCTTTTTTCTCATCCATTTTCTTTCCTTCCTCACTTTCTCTCCCGTCTTTCTATTTTTTCCCAGTCTTCACTCTTTTTTCCAGCTCTTTCTCTCCACTCCCTCCGTCTCTCTCTCCCTCACACACATCAAAGCAGTGCAAGCTTGGAAATTGATTGGGCCATGTCTGATTTTCTTCAGCTCCTTCTACTTTTCCCCTTCTACCTTCCCTTCACTTTCTCTCCTGTCTTCCCCCTTTTTCTTAGCTTTTCTCCTCCACACACCTTCCATCTTCCTTTCCCTCTCTTTCTTCGAACATTTTTTTTTTCAACTCATCTTGCTTTTCCCCTCAACTTTCGCCTCACTTTCCCTCCTGTCTTTCCCCCTTTTCCCCAACTCTTCTCAACACACCTTCCTTCCCTTTCTCTCTCTCCATCTCCCCCACATCAAAGCAGGGCAGGCTTGGAAGTTGATTTGGCCGGCTTCGTGGAGCAGCATTGTTCGCGAAAACTTGCGGCTCGAGGAAGGGATGTGGAGTAAAGGGTTGTCAGGTTTGGGTCGGGGAAGATGGAGTTGACGGACGAGTTAAGTAAGTTAGTTTTCTTTTCTTCTTCCTCTCCTTCCTCTGTCTCCTCCTCCTCTTCTTCCTCCATCCTCCTCTGTCTCCTCCTCATCATCTTTTTCCTTCTCCTCTTCTTTTATCATGAGGGTGAGCTAAATGATTGTGGTGCTTGTGTCGAGGAAATGGTGAAAGTGAGGAAGAAAGAGTTGGCGGACGGGTTAAGGAAGTTGGTTCTCCTCCTCCTCCTCTTCCTCCTCCTTCTCCTCCTCCTCAACGCACCCAAACGTGACTGACAAGGATAACATACAAACACTCCCCGAAATACAACGCACAGCCGTAAATGTTGCCTGGAGGTTCCTGTTACCCATTTTAATTAGCGGAGGGACCAGAGTTGACGGGAGTGCCAGACAGGTGTGTGTAACTTGATTTTTTATGTGTAATTCTGAACTGATAATGTTTTTAATTATTGCAGCGAAAACTTTTATGCGCTGTTGTATAATTATTTTTTCCGTTTCGTGCTCAACCATTTATTTGTATTTAATGAGGGCGTGCCTTTTTATTCCTTTATTTGTGTAGGGAAAGGCTTGTGTTTTCCCTTTGGGGTTTTATGTTCAGCTTTGTGTTATTATTATCATTATTATTATTATTATTATTATTATTGATCCTCGTAAAAGTTCAGTATTATCATCATCATATTTATCATCATCATCATCCCCATCATCCATACTCATAATACATATAAAATTTTATTATTATTATTATTATTATTATTATTATTATTATTATTATTATTATTATTATTATTATTTTTATTGTTGTTGTGCTGTAGTCGTTAGATACAGCTTTCATAAAACAACAGTAAAGCCGAAGAAAAATAGTTTGGTTATAACGAAGAAAAAATCTCGTGCTGATAGGGCAAAGAGGAGACACGTGACCTGCCTTTACGTGCACTAGGACGATATATTATTTACAGTATTTTTCCCCCAGGAAGATGTAAGAAAAGAATGTGTTTAATTAGAGCTTGAAAGATGTTTGTCTTTTTTTTTTAGTTTAACAGAAGAGTAGTTTTTTTGTTTTTTTGATGTAGGCGAGTTGGTCTTATATAAAGGTCACGTGACATATATTTGGCATTTTTTCTGTTGTTTTTCTTTTATTTTCCCTCTCCATTTTTGTGGGCTTGGAAAATGTGTTGATTTCACTGTGAATTGTTCATATGAAAGAGGTATAAACACACACACACACACACACACACACACACACACACACACACAGCTTGTATCTTTTCAATAAGTATGATTTCCACAATTTTTAGACTTTCGTAGAGAGACAGGAATAAATTTTGCAGAGAGAGAGAGAGAATAGGTAAATGGATAAGTAGGTAGACAGGTGTACGAATGTAGATAGTTAGGTAGGTTGGTAGGTAGGTAAGAAAGCAAATGTATATAAATAGATAGATAGATACTTACACAGATAGATAAACAGAAAGACACAGACGCCAACAGAGAAACAGACAGACAGACAACAATAATATAGTCTAGGGGGTTCTTCTTTGTCTCGGTACAGACAAAGGGTTAGCGACATAATGAGGACAGACAAAAGTTACCATAACAAGCTAACTCCCCCGTAATTGAGAGAGAGAGAGAGAGAGAGAGAGAGAGAGAGAGAGAGAGAGGTCGCAAATAGATAGAGCTATTTTATTTATTTACTTATTTGAGAGAGAGAGAGAGAGAGAGAGAGAGAGAGAGAGAGAGAGAGAGAGAGAGATTATCGACGCATCCATTTGGCAGCATAACAAAAGCAAGGACATAATAGAATCTCACGTGACGACTCGCAAGAAGGACAGTCAGACCTAATAAGACAAAGTTACCGAGGAGAAGGAGGATCAAAGAGGAATAGCCCCAAACTCCGTAAGTCCGATCCCTGAGTACGCTTGTCGAAAGGCCATTAAAAGCGAGTGCAGGAGTAGGAACCTTGAATAAACATCTTTGCAGGAGTACGGAAAAGAAAATCGTAAAATTAAATAAAATTGTATAAATGAAAGTAGTGAGAGAATAAAACTAAGAACCAAAAGGATTACTATACTCCTTTTACTCTAACTTGGCCCATATGTTTTTCCTTTTGCAGCTTATTTCACGTAGCAAAGTGGCTGAAAAAGACGGTGCTATGGCTCCACATCCTTTTCATTGCACTTCTTTGTGACTAGCACGATATTCGAGTGTTAATTTAATGTTACAACTCAGCATTAAAGATGGAGAGATGGCAATTTCAGGCCAAGTTAACGTCAGAGCAGTATAGTAAGTGAAGTAAGGAGATGAAGGAGAAAATTAGGGAAAAGAATTATCGATAAACTAAACAATAAAAACAAAAGCAAAAATGTTATGGAAGGAGAAATTATTAACAAAGTAAGTTATCAGTGAAGAAAATTAAGAACAGAAATAACGAGGAAAACTAAGGAGAGAGAGAGAGAGAGAGAGAGAGAGAGAGAGAGAGAGAGAGAGAGAGAGAGAGAGCAGTTTTAATGGCACGAGGTGACTGAGAAGAAAGAGCTGTGAAAAACGAAAAAGCATTTTGGTCTGATTCTGTGTCTATTTTTCGGGAGTACGTTTCCCGAGAGATCGTTGTAGATAGATAGATAGTTAGAGAGAGAGAGAGAGAGAGAGAGAGAGAGAGAGAGAGAGAGAGAGCGGTAAAAGAACACTCAATTCTTCTTTTTCGTCCATTCTCTGAGTACGTTTCCGAAGAAGTCGTTCAAAGTGGCTGTAAGAAAGGGTTCACTTCCTGGCAGGAAATGGAAGGGAGATGGGCAAGGGGTAGAGGGGAGGTAGATGAGGGACGCGAGAGGTAAGCGAGAGGTAGATGAGGGACGCGAGAGGTAAGCGAGAGGTAGATGAGGGAAGCGAGAGGTAGGCAAGAGGTATATGAGGGACGCGAGAGGTAAATAAGGGACACGAGAGATACAGTAGACGAGAGGTAGATGAGGGACACGGGAAATAGACGAGAGGTAGATGAGGGACACGAGAGATAGACGAGAGATAGATGAGAGACGCGAGAGATAGACGAGAGGTAGATGAGGGACACGAGAGATAGACGAGAGGTAGATGAGGGACACGAGAGATGAGAGGTAGGCAATAGACAAGAGGTAGACCTGAGATAGAAGAGAGAAAGACCAGAGATAAACGAGGGATAGGCAAGAGACATAGGAGAGAGAGAGAGAGAGAGAAGAGAGAGAGAGAGAGAGAGAGAGAGACCTGAGATAGACGAAAGAAAGACCAGAGATAAACGAGGGATAGGCAAGAGATATAGGAGAGAGAGAGAGAGAGAGAGAGAGAGAGAGAGAGAGAGAGAGAGAGATCGCAGACATACATACCAATGAAGCGAAGCGAGACGTAATGTTGCAAAGTCACTGACGAAAAAAAAGTAAAGAACAGCGTCAAAGTCTGTTTTAATGTCCAGACCTAAGTACGCTGTTTGCCAAGAGATCATTTAAAGTTGCGCTAATAGTAGGAGATGCAGTCAACTTCTCTCCAGAAAAAAAAAAAAAAAAAAGAGATATCAAAAATTTTATATGGAGAGTTTTACTTCCAAGCGCGATTAATGATACCACGTGAAAATAAAGAGAAAAATAAAAGTAATAATAAAATACAAATAAGAAGCCAATCAGTCTCATTTGACAGTATAAAAACAAGCTTACAAGATAAACAAAGAAAAATGGGGAGGAAGAACTAAGGTAGAGAAATAAACTTTAAGATCATGTTGGCGACGTGAAAAGGAGGAGGATTGTCTGACACACACACACACACACACACACACACACACACACACACACACACACACACACACACACACACACACACACACACACACACACACACACACACACACACACACACACACACACACACACACACACACACACACACACACACACACACACACTTACCTCATCCTCGTGGTACCACAGGATAAAGGCTGGAGGTTTGGGGCTGTATTTAACGCTGCATGTAAGCACCAGACGACTCCCTGTGTTGATGTACACGTCTGGCTCACCCACTATCACTGTCTCGGGCTCTGTGGGGAAGAGAGGGAGAGTGAGAGAGCGATGGAGTGAGTGTGAGAGAGGTGGAGATAGTGTGAGAGAGGTAGAGAGAGTGTGATAGGTCTCTGGTACGAGGGCTTAGGGTGGGTATGAAGAAAGCAGAATGGAGTGAACGAATTACGTATAGGAATGAGAGAGAGAGAGAGAGAGAGAGAGAGAGAGAGAGAGAATTAAGCGGATAGGAAGAGAAAGGGAGCAAAGGCTGAGCTGGTAGGTAGGAATGGAGATGAGGTTGAGGTAAAGGAGATTAAGAGAGAGAGAGAGAGAGAGAGAGAGAGAGGCTGGTAGTTTAAAAAAATGAAAAAAGAGCTAGTACAAATAGAGTGAATGGAAATGGCTTTACTCCTGGAGACGCACTTGCACATTTTATTCCTTCTGTGAATAGTGGGTTAGTTGTGCTCAGAATATTAACAAATAGAAGCAGGAAGAATTCGTTTAAATGTGAAGGAGGAAAAAGCATCGGGTAAAATGTAAGATAGGAAAATGATGTCGGAAGAAAGTACGAAAGTTGGATGGCAAGCGAAAACAGAACAGAACCAGTAAAAAAGAATGTTAGGAAAAATAAAGTAGGAGGACAAGAATGGGAATGAAGAAAACAATAAAGATAAACCAAAATTAGGAGTAAGAGTGCGGCCATACTCGGAAAAAGTAAAGAAAAAAAGCGATATAAATAAAAACAGTGGGTGAGAGTATGATTGGGTAGAAATAACCAAAAGATAGTAAGAAGGAAATCCAGCAGTAGGGTGGAAAAAAAAGAAACAAAGAAGTAGAACACTCAAGAAAAGCAAGATGAAGGAAGGAAAGCCAAGCAGAAAAAATGGAAGACGAAAACAATGAACTAGCAGGGGTAACACGAGAAGTGGAAGTGAAAGGTAAATTCACATCATGCAAAAGTCAAGAAACGTAAGATGGATAATTTGAAGGAAGGAAAAGATGGCCTGTCTCAAGAATAAGTTAAGAAGTGAAATCCAGCAAAGAAAAAAGAAAAACTAAATGCGAATGAAAAGAGGACATCATATTAAAGGAGGAAAGACTAGTAAAATAAAAGAATCATGAAGCAAAACAAGAACACGAAGCATTACGACAAAAGTCGTTGAAATTACTGTAGAATAACTAACCAAATGCAGGATAATATACTCAATAATGAAGAAAGGAAGAAATCGGAAAGAAAAATTGACACCAAACTAGGAGGAGAAGAGGAGAGGGGAGGAGGAAATAAAGATGAGGAGGAAGAAAGAATAATGTAAACTAAAAGAACGTAAAGACGACGATGAGGAGGAAGAACAATCAAAAGAAGACATAGAAGACAATGTAGGCTACGAAGACGAAGAAGACGGCATGAAAAAAAGAAGAAAACACACACGAAAAAGAGCGAGGAGAAGCAGCAAAAAAGGCATAAAAAAACTCAAACAGCCACCACCACCACTTCCTCCTCCTCCTCCTCCTCCTCCTCCTCTTCCTCCTTTTCCTCCTCCTCCTTCTCCTCCTCCTCCTCCTCCTCCAAGGCTACACTTACAACTTATTAACCAGCATGCCTGTAAGCGATGGTAGTGCCTCCTCTCCCCCTCCCCTAGTAATGACAGCTATTACCTAAACTTTAATACTCTGAGCTATGCATGCACTCGGGCTGGGAAATATCCGGGGGGTGTTTTCAATATTTCGCCAGAGCATGAGCGATTCGGGGGCCGCCTCGCCTTCCCGGAACGTGCAGGTAAGTCAGGCGGATATGGCCGAGTTGAGTGCGGGGTTTGGCTGGGTTTGTGGGTTTTTCTTCTCTGGTTTAGGGGGTTTGTGGGCTTTTTTCCTGTAGGTTTGTGGGTTTTTCTTGGGGTTTGGATGGGTTTGTGTTTTTTTCTTGTGGGCTTGTGGTTTTTTTCCTAGGGTTTGGGTGGGTCTGTGGGTTTTTTGCTGGGGTTTGGCTGGATTTGTGTTTTTTTTTTTTTTGCTGGAGTGTTTGGGTGAGTTTGTTGTTTTTTCCTGGGGTTTGGGTGGGATTGTGGGTTTTTCCTGGGGTTTGGTTGGGTTTGTGTTTTTTTCCTGGGGTTTGGGTGGGTTTGTGGGTTTATCCTGGGAGGGTTAAAAGCTGGAGTGTAAACAAAGGAGTGATATTTTGTCATGGAAAAAAATCTTGAAGCGTTTAAGGTAGGCCGGACCATAATACAAAAGGTTAATAGATATGGAAGAAAAAGACACTAGGGAAAGTAAAAGACCTGACATGGTATTTTCAAGGACATCAGTAGTAGACGACAAGGAACAAGGTGGAAGGATAAAGTGACTCATTGATGGCTACCTCGCATGCCTGAAATGTGGATGGAAGTCATGTGAGTGTGGCCGATGTGAGTGTGGGTTTTGCCTTGGGAGGGTTGAAAATCGGTGTGTTTGGAAAGGCATAATATTTTGTCGTGTGGGACTTTCTCGGACTTTCAGTGACTCGAAGCCATATTGCGAGAGGTTCATTGAGGTAAAAGAGAGAGAGACCACGAGAAATCTAAGAGCAAAGAAAGAGAGGTCTGAGGAAATCTAAGACCTAAGAAAGAGAGACCGGAGGAAATCTACGAGGTTGGATGGTAGATTTTAGACGAGCATAAGGGCAAAATATCATAGTGTTTTAGGTAGCGTTAGAAGAGGACAACCAAGGAAAACGTGCAAGTATGAAGTTGAAAGATTTGGGGCCGATTTGGTGTACTTACATCCCAGAAATGTGAGTGTAGTGTGTGTGTGTGTGTGTGTGTGTGTGTGTGTGTGTGTGTGTGTGTGTGTGTGTGTGTGTTTCTCCTTCCGGGGTTGAGACTCGGTATGTAGGAAATGGCATGATATTTTGGCGTGTAAAACTTCCTTAGACTGACTGAATTAGCCAGAACCCGACTGTGACAAGTTCTTGGAGGTACAAGAAAGAGAGAGACCAGAGAATTTGTAAGAGGATTTGTAAGATCTAAGATGGTATTTTTGAGAAGAGGAGGACCGAGAACAAGCCAGAAGGAGAATGTGGACAGATATGTGATTCTTTTTAGTACCTTGCATGCCTTAAGTGTGGGTGTACGTCACGTGGATGTGGGCGACTTGAGTGTAGGGTGTGGGATTTACTTGAACCTGTGTCTTGCCTGGTTTGAAAGTTGGCGTGTAAGAAAAGGCTTAATATTTAGACGTGTAGAACTTTTTTTGGAGTGTTTGAACAAGGGAGACATAATCAGAAGCAGGTCCAACCCCTCATTCAAGGATATTACTGCTAGGTTTAATGGAGTCGTCTTTTGTGAACCAGGATTGGGCAGGAAACACATAATTTTTGAAGGAGTACACTTTTTGAATCCGATGCCGTCTAGTATAGCTTACTCTTCCTGCTGCCAGAGGATTTTACCAAGCTTAAAACAAGTCATCTTATATCGAGGAGTTTTATTAATGCTGTATTTAGCCCCCCAAATTCGAAATCCCATCAAAAGCTCATTGAAATCGGAAATTGATGTAAAAAATAAAAGAGATTCTAGGCCTGAATGGAATTTAATATACGTCTTTGTGTTGCAGAATTTGAAAAGATGGGAACAACAGAGACCAGAGGGAGAAATGATCTGGAGAATTGAATGTCTGAGCTGAAAATAAATATAAGATTAGGGTTATCGTGGATTCAGAGAGGCAGAGCATAGGAACAGGGAGAATAGGACATGAGGAAGTGAATCTTGGAGAAAGACAAAGACACCTGCCATCGATCCTGATTAAAATTGAAGGAAATGTAGTCCTGTCGAACTTACGAGGAAGTAAAAGAAAGAGATTATTTTTACAAGTGTTAGTGGAAGTAGGAAATCAAGTAGAGGGTTATTATTATTATTACTATTATTATTATTATTATTATTATTATTATTTATTGTTATTATTATTATTATTAATATTATTATTATTATTTATTGTTATTATTATTATTATTATTATTATTATTACTGAGGAAAATGAAGTTGAGGGTAATTGTTTTTATTATTATTATTATTATTATTATTATTATTATTATTATTATGAAGGGAGGATTAAGAAGCTCCTTAGCACCTTTTCATGCGATATGTTTTGGATACTTCACACACACACACACACACACACACACACACACACACACACACACACACACACACACACACACACACACACACACACACACAAGCAAACCAACACGAAAGACGAAAACTGACCCTCAAACAAATTTCCTTTCATCCGCACACCCGCTGCCATACACACTAGCATAACCACACTCAACCCCAAATGCACGCACAAATTTAACTGCACGCAAAGTAACACGAAAAACAAACTCACCATCACACTTCCCATCCCACGCACCCACCTACCCACACACCCATAGCCTTATATATCAGCAAAACCGCACTCAACCCACAAATGCACGCAACAGTTTTAACCGCACGCAAAATAACGCTAACCGCACTGCATATTCATACGTTCATTGGGCTAACGTAGGAGTGCGTGAGAATAGAAAGGCATAACCACAGACTCTAGTTATACGGGAGTGAATATTCTGTTGTCTATAATGGATATTTTAGTGAATCATACGGAATACTTTAATGCGTTCATGATTATAGCAGGCTTGGCGGTATAATTGGAGTATAATTTGAGTTTCTAACAAAAACATTTAAGTATGGTTTGTTTTTATAAGTGTGAGTTGTTTTAAAGACATTTATATATGCTGGAATGTGTTGGTGTTGTGATGAGGAGGGGTAGACTGAGATAGATTGGGCATATTGAGAGGATGGAGGACGACATCTGGGTACGGTAGGTGAGAAAAGTGAACGTCGAGGGTAACGTTGTGTGTCGCAGACCAAAAAAAGACATGGTAAGAGATGATAGGGTGTGACCTCGGGGTTAAGGGACTGACTAGGGAGGCTGCTAGAGATTGAGCAGTGTGGAGAGCCGCCAGTAGATGACCAGGGCCAACACAAGCATGTTGGAGTCTATATAAACGATACGACCGATACGATTAACCGACGTAAACCCTCCCCCTCAAAGTTAAGTAGACGATCAAGGTGGTGATAAAAAAAAATAAATAAAAAAAAAATAAAAAACATAGAAATGACGCCCTTCGAAATAAGAGCGTAAAAAATGGCTTAAATTTAACTGGTTGAATATGTTGTTGTTTTTGTAGCGTGTTATTGTACTAAGGTATGATTTTAGTAGCGTGTTTTTTGTTAAATTGTTTTAGGAGCGTGTTGTTGTGCTAAGTCGTTGTTTTAGTGGCGTGTTTTTGTGTTAAGTTATTGTTTTAGTGGTGTGTTTTCGAGTTATTGTTTTAGTGGCGTGTTTTTAAGTTAATTTATTGTTTAAGTGGCGGGTTTTTGTGCTAAGTTATTGTTGTCGTAGCGTGTTTTTGTGTTTATAATTGCACACTTAAATACACTTTGTTGTTAATTTGGAAAACGAATTGCATTGTTTTCGCGTGGATTTGTTTAATTTTATGCTTTGTTGTATTGACAGCGTGAGGGTTGTTTTGTTTATATTTGGGTATTTAAATGATCCTTTGTTATCATAGTACGATGTGGTTTGTTTACACGTTTAAATACTCATTCATCCTTTGTTTTGCCTTCATTCATTGTTTTCGTTATTCCATTTTTATTTATTTAAGCTTATACACGATATTCTTTATACATTTTGTACTCTCTCTCTCTCTCATCTTATTTCTGCTCTCAAAACTTCATTTTCTTTCTTTCGTGCTTTTCCTATTGACTCTTATCATCGCTTATCATTCCCATCCTTATCTTTCATTCCCTCCCACAATACCACACCCATCACCCACACCTATCACCCACACACATCACCCACACCCATCCATCCACACCCATCCACCTATACCTCTGCACTTACACCCATCACAATACACCCCCCACGGACACAAACCCATAAGCACATATTGGTATCACATTCACACCTGCGACCAAGAGAAACACCAATATTTATCACACACACACACCTGCACTATCGCACTCTCGTCCACCTTCACAGCATAAAGTTACGCACACACTTACGAAGCACATTCCACGTCTACGCTGCGTATTCCTATTCACCTTCACAACTGTATCAGGAATTCTGCTATACTCTTTTCACTTTAACTTGGCCAGATATTGCACTCTTGTCTACGTTCACAACATAATACGCCCACACATCCAATGCACACTTTTCACCTCCGCAGCGTCTTATTTTCAGCAGTAACTATACCTGGATCTATATTTTGTTCTCTCTTCTCTTTAACTCGGCCTGATATTGCAGTCTTAAGCATATTTACAAAAGACTTACGCTTGCCCTTATTACACGCATGCCACATTTGCCGCTTCGTATTCGTGTCTACAAATACTGAATGTTTTGGCCAAGTCTAAACTTTATATGCGTGTAACCCACATTTATATCCACATCCAGATCTGTCATTTAAAAAGGCACTCATATATACATTCACATCTACGGTCACATCAATATCTATAACCCACATCCGCACCCACATTCATACCCACATCCACACCATCCACATCCATACATCCATCCCTGCACTTACTGTATACCCACATTCCCACTGACTCCTACACCCATCCATACACTTTATAAACAGAGACATCCATGCTTTCACAACTACACCTGCATCCACATCCACACCCACATCCACATCTTGAGCCATTAAATATAACATTACACCTTTGGTAATAATGGAATATTAGCATTGGCCGTAATTGGATTTCACTCGAATATTAGCATACACCCACACCATAATTCACACACACACACACACACACACACACACACACACACACACACACACACACACACACACACACACACACACACACACACACACACACCACACACACACACACACACACACACACACACACACACACACACACACACACACACACACATTTTATCTACCTGTGTCTGTCTGTCTGTCTGTCTGTCTCTATCTATCTGTCTGTCTGTCTGTCTATATCTGTCGGTCTGTCTATCCATCTGTCTATCTATTAACTTACAGCAGCCCAAGACAATAATTCCTCTGAAGATTATGTCGAAAACACAAATATGCCAAGGTTTGGTACGAAGGATGCAGCGTATACATCTTATGGGTATGGTTTTTCTTGGGTTGGTTAGGATTGGTTTGGGTAATTTCTCCAATGTCTTTCAATTTAGAAGGATACCCAGGTTGTCTGCAGGATATACCTTAGTTAGTTTTGAAGGAGGTCTAAGTTTGGTCCAAAGAATGCGTAGGATAGGTACAAGGGTAGGCATTTTCCGGTGAACATAGCCATTTTTTGAGTCAGACCGTCAATTCCTCACAAAAATGGAGTTTGTGGAGGAAATGAAGGTAGCATCTGAATAAACCACTCAGAAGTTATTTTGTTGTGAAAAAGGACTCGTTAGTTTAAACAATTCTTGACCTCATTCCACTGTTTTCTAATTCCGGAGTCTTAGTTTACGAGTGTTTCCTTAATTCCCTGTCTTCACTAACTCAATCCTGTTAACTCTGCCTCCCCCCCTCCCCCAGATTGGCCCTGCTAAAACAACAAGAAGGCCAGTGTAAGGGGGAGAGTAAAAGATTTCTTCCGTCTTTGTGGGCTCGCTGGAGATAAACAAAGACATCCGAGCCGCAGGGTAGTGTTGGAGAGGGCTCTGAGGAGGAATGGGGATGGGGGAGGAGCGAGTAGGGGAGGGGAAGGGATGGGAGAAGGATGAGAGGGGAGAGGAATGGGCTTGAGAGGGAAGAGAGGAGAGGGAGGGAGCTGAGGAAATGGGATGGGTGGAGGAGAGGAGGAGAAGGGGAATAGGGAGGAGGAAGAGGTGAGGGGAAAAGAGTTGAAGGGAAATGAGGAGGAAGATTAGGAGAGGAAGGCAACTGTGGAGGGGAAGGGATGAAAGGGAGGAAGGAAAATGGAAGAGTGGGGAGAGAGGAAGGGATGGGGTATTGGGGTAGAGACTAGTGAGGGAAGGAGGAAAGGAGTTTGATGAAGGAGGGGGCGAGGGAAGGGTGAGGGTGGAGAGAAGAGGGATAGGAGAGTAGGAAAGAGGAGGGGAAGGGTTTGGGGGTGGGGAGGAAGAGGGGCAGAAATGAAAGAGAAGATGAGGGGAACTAGAGAGGGGGTAGGGATAAGGGAGGTGGGAAAATGCTGAGAAGAGGAAGTGGTGGGGAGAGAGGAGCAGGAATATGCTCGGAGAGGAGAGGGGGGAAGGGACTGGAGGGGAGGGAAGAGGAGCAAAGGGAGAGAGGAGAAGGAGGAGGAGGAAGAAGGGGAGAGGTGAGGGAGGGAGGGAGGGGGAGAGGGACATAACCACTAGTCGGCCTAATTTAATCTTAGCTGGTCGCTGGGAGGGACACTTTAAAGACGGCTTGCTGCTGCTGGCCCTACCTTGCCTGCCCTCACATTGCCACCGTTAGCTCAGGTCAGGCTAGGTTAAGTTGGATTAAGTTGGGGTTGGTTAGGTTAGATAAAGTTTAGTTAGGTTAGGTTAGATTTGATTAGATTAGGTTAGTTTTGGGTATGCTTGGGTGAGGGAGGATAACTTTTAGAGTATTAGGTTAGTTCTGGGTATGTTTGGGTGAGGGAGGATAATTTTGAGGGTATTGGGTTAGTTTTGGGTATGCTTGGGTGAGGGAGGATCATTTTAGGGAAGGCTACGTTAGGAAGAGGTCATTTCGTTTTAAGATTCGTTCAAGTTAGTTTAAGTTGGGTTAATGAAGGTTCGATTAGATTAACTTAAGTAGGAGACCAAGGAGACGTAAGTTAAAAGGGGCGTCTCAGATAAATGGGACGAAAAAAAAAATGAATGAGAAAGAAGAAACTGAAGAAGCAGGAAGTAAAAAGACTAAAACAGACGACCTGGTTTTAGGACGACATAAAAACACACGGGAAAAAAATGAGAAAGCTTATTACAGAAGCAGGAAAAGAGGAAGGGAAAACCAGAATGAATAAAGCGAGCGAAACATAAAAGATACGAGTAAAAATGAGGACGCACATTTTTAGAGTCGCAGTCCAAAATCGAGTAAGTGCTGGAGCGAGGGGGAGACTGAGACAGAGTGTGTGTGTGTGTGTGTGTGTGTGTGTGTGTGTGTGTGTGTGTGTGTGTGTGTGTGTTTTAATTCATGCTATCCAGATGGTTTTATTTAGTGTGAAGGAGGCTGAGATTGAAATAAATACATAAAATAAATAGACAAACACATTTTACTGGAGAAAACATTGTCGTTTCACCAAGAAATGTTGTAATTATTCTGTTCTTCCATCTCCAGACGATTTTATTCAGATTGGGTGAAGGTTTTCGAGACAAAAGTAAGACATGCACCTTTCACTGTCACCTAAATTGAAGGAAATCATCTGGGGGAACAAGAAAATAAACATTGAAGACGTTGTGAAATTTCCTGGAAGACGCAAGGATAAGATTACAAAGATGCTGTCGTGCTGGAAGGGAGAAGGCAGAGACGTAAATGACAAGGGTAACAGATGGCACTTTTGAGATGAGCAATGACGAGAGCAACAAGAGTGAGAAGCAGGAAGCGATGAGGTGAAAGCGAGCGGCGATAAGTGTATATTGGAGGTGAGGACAGGGGAGGAAGAGGAAAGGGATGGAGAGGAGAGAAGAGGAAGAGGGGAGAATGCAAGAGTGAGGAGGAAGAGGAAGGTGGGGACAGAAAAGAGGAGGGAGGGGAAGGGGGAGGGATGAGAGATGTAGGAGAAAAGGAGAAAAAAGGAGACAGGGAGGAGGAAGTAGGAAAAGAGGGTGGGAGGAGAAAGACAGAAGTAAGCACGGAAGGAAGAAGCGTGAGATGAGAGGAAAGGGGGAGAAACGAGAGAGGGAAGTGGAAGGAGGAAGATACTTGAAATAGGAAGCAAGAACAGGAGGAGGAGGAAAGAAGAGGTAAACGCGGTGGTGGGGAGGAGGAAGGAGGAAGAGAGGAGGAGGAGGAATATGAAAGGAGGGGGAAGTAAGCACGTGAGGAGGAGGAGGAAGAAGCAAGATTCAGAGGAAAGAGGAAGGGAGGAGTTTGAGAGTGCAAGGAGGTAAGAAAGGAGGAAGGAAGAAGACAGGAAGGGAGAAGGAAAAGGACAGGAATATCGGAGGAGGAAGGAGAAGGAATGCAAAAATAATCAGAGAAGAATGAGGAAGGATGAGGAAGGTGAAGAGGAGTATTCTTGAGGTATAAGGAGGATTTTTATTACTCTTCCATGTCTCTTCATTACGGTAATAATCTCAGGTATGGTATTTAATCAGCCAAATCGATATAAAGAAAATTACATCTTTCTTTTTCCTAATATTTTTTGCTTTGCCAGACTATATTCTTCCTCAGCTGGGGAGAACAAGCTAATAGGGAGTTGGTTACAAATAGCTAGAGATAATAAGGGAGAGTATTGGTTAGAAATAATAATTAGATGTTGGTGAGAAGAGAAAAAGCAGGAAAGCACCTTAATAATGAAAAATGCAGAAATAGTCCTTCATGTAATTTTTTATCGTATCAAGGCGTCTTATGATAATCTTACCTTCCTTGATAAACTTATATTAAACAGTGTCAGAGATAAATTTAATTTGGAGCGGAGTATTTCGATGTTTGGTGTAATGTGGAATAGCATATTATGTTGAAATTGTAAGATGTTATGGTTTAATATGCAAAAAGCTGTAAATCTAATAATAATAATAATAATAATAATAATAATAGTAATAATAATAATAATAATAATAGTAATAATAATAATAATAGTAATAATAATAATGATAATAAAAGTAGTAGTAATAATAATGAAGGTAGTAGTTGTACTAGTATTAATAATAATAATAATAATAATAATAAATAATAATGTGCCATGGACTAAGCCACACGAGAATACAAGCAGGATTTAGTGATGGTCATAACTAGGGCGGCATTCAGCTTGATGGAAGAAAATTGGAACGAGTGATGCTGAAAAGTAGGACACACCCATACTAAAAAGGAAATGTAAGAGAGAGAAAGAGAGAGAGAGAGAGAGAGAGAGAATGATGTTGAAATGTAGGACACACTCACATTTTAATGAAATGTAAGAAAGAGAGAGAGAGAGAGAGAGAGAGAGAGAGTTTGGAAAGTAGGGTAAATACGAACAAAGTTAGAACAATACTAAAACTTATATCAGAGCCTCAAGTGGTAGAGAGAGAGAGAGAGAGAGAGAGAGAGAGAGAAATGCGTGCATGCGTTCATAAGAAGTGAGAATTGGACACATCTGTAATAAGAAATATGGGTTTTGCAATGTTGAGAGAGAGAGAGAGAGAGAGAGAGAGAAATGCGTGCATGCGTTCATAAGAAGTGAGAATTGGACACATCTGTAATAAGAAATATGGGTTTTGCAATGTTGAGAGAGAGAGAGGGAGAGAGAGAGAGAGAGAGAGAGAGAGAGAGAGAGAGAGAGAGACGGGGGGGGGGGAAGGCTGGAAAAAGGGTTTAAGCGAATCCAGGGCAGACCAGTACCAAAAATGAAATGAGAGAGAGAGAGAGAGAGAGAGAGAGAGAGAGAGAGGCAACAAGAATGACCTTAAATACACGCCAGCAGACTGAAAGGTTTGTATACTCTGTTCACCTAAAGTTGGCCAGGATTTTCGTCCTTTTGTAGCTTAGATCACGTAGGTCAGAGGTTGAAAAAAAACAAAAAAAATTGGTCCCACATCCTTTTCACAGCACTTCTTCGTGACTAGCATCATATTCCGATATTGTATATTCTCTTCACCTTAAGTTGGCCAGGATTTTCGTCCTTTTGTAGCTTAGATCACATAGGTCAGAGGTTGAAAAAAAAAAAAATTGGTCCCACATCCTTTCCACAGCACTTCTTCGTGACTAGCATCATATTCGATATTAATATGGCAGTTTTAGGCCAGGTTGAAATAAAAGGAGTAATAGCAGTGGCCATAAAGGTAATATAGACGCAAACTTTGGGGATTAAGAGGAAGATTAAAAGAGGAAGCCATGAAAAGGGAGGCAGGAAGAGGGAGACACATAAAAGCGCCCTGAGAAGCAAAGTAGCAGTTTAAGTATGGGGAGTTAGCAGTTTAGGCGCTGTAGGGAGCGAACAGGGAGACAAAGCAGGAAGGGGAGAGAGGAAGAAGGAAGGAGTGTGGGAGGGTGAGAGAGAAGTGGGAGTACTTGAGGAGGAAAGAAATGAAAGATGAAGCGGGAGATGAAGGAGGAGCTAGGAGAGGAAGTAAAAGTACAAGAGGAGGAGAAGGAGGAGGAGGATAGGTGAAAAAGACAGGATCGGCGTAGGAGCAGTAGACAAGGGAAGGAATGAAGGAAGGAAGGAAGGAAGCGAAGTAGACGGAGATAATAAAAAACAGAAATGAAGGAGACAGAAATGGAAGCAGCAAATGATGGATAAAGGAAACAAAGGATACAGGAAAGAGGACAGAAGTGAGAGGGAGAAGTAAAAAAATAATAATAATAAGAAAGAAATCGCGGATATAACAATACTGGAAGAAGGAAACACATACAGAAGAAAGTAAAAGATAAAAATGGAAGAGGAGGAAACAGGTGATGGAAGAAAGGAGACAAAGTACGAAGACAGAATGGAAGGGACGAAAGGAGAAATAGAAGACGAAGAAAGGGAGAGGCAAGAAAGAAAGACATAGAGATCACGAAAGAAGAAATAGCAGACCAAAACGAAAGCGAAAGAGAAAGTGGTGATAAAAGACAGAAATAGGAGAGAGAAAAGGGAAGCAGCATGAGTATATGAAAGAAAACTACACTGGAATAATAAGAGAGGAAGCAAAAGTGAGGAGAAGAGGGAGATAAAACAAGGAAGAGAAGAAATAAATGCAAAAGGAAAATTAGTAGGTAAAGGAAGGAAGAAGAACGGAGACAATAAAAGAAAGAAAGAAGGAGAACGACAAGGAAAAGATTATGAATATATATAAAAGCGGAAGCAGCTTACAAATAAAGAAGAAATATCAGAAATACCAACACTAAAAGAGAGAGGGAAAGATAGAAAAACTGATAGAATATACACACAAAATAGCTATAATAGACAAAAGGAAGAGAGATTAACATAAACACAGATACCGACGCAGTAAAAGCAAAAGGAGAAAAAAGTGGGCGGGAGAAGAGTGTATGGGAGCAAGAAGATAACCAGATAAAATGCACAAATACGGAAAGAGAGAGAGAGAGTTGACAAAGAAAAGCAACAGACAAACACAGGAAGGACAGAGGGTGAGATATTGAGAGAAAGAAGCACAGAAACAGCGACACTAAATGACAAGAAAAGAGAGAGGGGGAGATGGAAACAAATACAGCTAAACAGATAAAAAAACAGGAGCAACACTTAAAGGCAGGGAGGAAGGACAGAAGCTGAGACACGACATAAACAGAGAACAAGGGCACTTAAGGGCAAAAGCCTTGATGTTGCGGAATAATCTTAGTAGGGGAGATAAAAGAAAGTCGACTTAAAACACGAGGTGGGGCAAGCAGGGGACGAGAGCAGGAGGACGGGAAGAAGGAAGGGAAAAGGTGGAGAGAGGAGAGAGAAAGGGAAGAGTGAGAAAGATCAAAGAAAGAGGGGAAAAAGAGGAAAGCGAGAGGGGGATGAAAGCAGTTGGAAGGGAAGGAAGAAAAGAGAAAAAGAAGAGAGGGAAGGGAGAATAAAGAGAAAGAAAGAAAGAGAGCAGAAGGTAAAAGGAAGAGAGAAGAGTATTGGGGATGGGGAAGAGAGGCAAGAGAGGAGAAAGAGGAAATAAAGGCGAGGTGAGATGAGGGCAAGAAGGTGTGAAAGCAGCAGGAGAGAAGGAAAAAAACAGAGAGAGAGAGAGAGAGAGAAGAAACAGCAGGACTGGGAGCCAAGGTGAGGAGGTAAGGGAACGAAAGCAACAGCAGAAGGTAGGAAGGGAAACAGCGACAGTAAAAGCAGAAGCTGGGAGTGTCGGTAGCTGCAATAGTCGTTGTGAAAGAATCAGGGGAGGTGAGAGGCAAAAACGGCATAGCGAGGGAGGGAGGGAGGGAAGAGGGATAGAGAGGGAGGAGAAGAGAGGGGGGGAGGGACTCAGTTACGTAAGAATGCCAAAGAAAAGGATTGCACAGAGAGAGAGAGAGGGAGGGAGAGAGAGAGAGAGAGAGAGAGAGTTGCACCAGTCTTAAGGTCCCATCGAGGAGGTCCAATCTCAACATTAGTTAGACTTAAAACCTAATCCTAGCAGTACACGGAAGGAGGAAATGGAGAACGTCGGTGGAGAGGTGGCCTGCAGCTCCAATGGATGTGTGTTTGAATCCCGGCTGGGGCAGGGAACAGGTTAAGGATTTGAATTTCGTTAAAAGCAGACTTTCCTGATATACCTTAAGACCCGCCGGTATGTCGTAAAAACACCCCCCCTAATACCACAACACCAGTCCCGTATGAGACAACCCTAGCTTGTATTCAGTATGGATGGAGGGTATTAGCGCCGAAGTGGTGATATGTGGAGGTGTTTATTATGTAGGAGGATTGCTGGACCTCAGGGGACGGGCTGTTAATGCCTATGCCCAGAGTCAAAAAAAAAAAAAATGCAGGCTCCGGCGTTCTAATAATGTGGCCCAGTCTTACTAACTAAAATATATGCAGAATATTCCTTAGTTAGAGACATAGGTAATAATTGAGAACATAATAGAGAAAAGAAAAATAGGAGAAAACAGGCTCTAAGACTCGGCAGGAAGCAAAACTGTCCTTATGCAGTCCAGGAGATCATTAGGATGCAGGAGCTGGCTTGGGGTAGGACGGAACTCAGATACCAGAACGGGTGAAGAGAATCTCCGTCTATAGATGTAACGCGTGTGAGATAATCCATTTAGAGGAAGCACTGGGGGATAAGCACTGAGAATACCCAGGAAGGAAGTCTGGCCAAATGCTGATTAGAAGTTCAGTGAAATGCGAGAGGTGGATAAAGTGAAGACCAAAGCCTGAGGGTGTAAGTACAGTAGTGTGTGTAGTTCCTGTTAATATCCAATGAATGAGAATAGAAGATGATCACTGGGAATAAACAGAACGGAAATTTGGTCCTGTGTAGATTAGAAGTTCAGTGAAGTGCGAGAGTTTGGTCAGGGGTAGGCGAGGACCGTGATGGGAGAACTAGTGTGTGTAATTGTCGGTGCACGGAGGCAGGGCAGGCCGGGGGACACACCTGATTGCGCCTAAATCCCGACAACAACAACACCAGCACGGACGGAGGCGGCGGAGCGGCTCGATACAATGACTATCAAATATCGATAACGGGAGGAGAGTTGCAGGCAGAGTGACGGGGGGTGGGGGAAGGGTGGTAGTGGAGGAAGAGAGGGAAGGGGAATGGGCGGCATTGGAGAAAGGGAGGGAGGGTGGATGGGTGGAGAATGAAGGCGGAAGGGTGGGTGGGTGGAGAATGAGGAAGGAAGGGAGGGAGAGGGTGGCAGTGGAAAGAAGGTAGGGAGGTTGTTTAGGTGGAGGGAGGGGTTACAGGGAGGGAGGGAGTTAGACATGAAGGAGTGGCCGAGTTGCAGGGAATGAGAGGGCCTAGTTGGAGGAAGGGAGGGGGGAGGGAAGGAGGGGGAGAGTGAGTAGGTAGGGGCAAAGAGTACAGGGTGAGGAATACAGATACTGAGAGCAGGAAGATGAAAATAAATTAGAAGACGGAAGAAGAGAGATGAGAAAGAAGAGAAGGTGAGAGGGAAGACAAGAATGAGGTGAGACGAGAGAGTTGAGGAGTTAAAAAAGAACAGTTGAGACTGGGATGATCTGTAGAAAAACAGAAAAATGAGGAGATATGGAAGAGAAGAAGAGGAATGAAGAGAGAACAGAAGAAGCCAGTACAGAAAAGAAAAAGTGCCTCGTCAACCTCATACCTACGTTGTACCTTGAACATTAGATGAACAGCAAGAGAAATGGTCCGTAATATTTCAGAACAACCGAAGAATGTAGTACTCCAGCAATCAGTTAAAGTTACTTCAGTTATTTTTAGGCCTTCAGATTCAGTAGCTCAGTTTCAGGCTATTCAATAAACATCAGGTACTGCTACATCCATCCAGACTCAGTAAATTCAGGTTCGTTCAAGCAGTAGGTCCATGTAGAACCAGTTGGATCAGTACATAACCATCGACGGCACTGCAGGGCCATGCAGGCCCCTCATGGTCGTTCTGGGTCAACGGGGTCACTTTAGGGTCATCTACTTCCAATTAACCCCATTCACCGCCAGATGGGTCCTCGGAGGCTCATTCACGTCCTGTCGGCCCTTGTCGAATCAGCTCAGTTCACATCGAGTCAGCTGGATCAATTGTATTCACTTGTGTTCACGTAGTTGTATTAGTTTAAGTCATACTCACGTAACATCACATTTTCTTTCATGTAGTTCTGTCAGTTTAAGTCACACTCACATAACTTCACTTTCATTCACGTATTTGTATCACTTCAAATCACGTTCACGTAACTTCGCTTCCATTCACGTAGCTGTATCAGTTCGTCACATTCACGTAATCACTTCTATTCACGCAGTTATATCAGTTCGAGTCAAATTCACGTAACTTCACTTCCATTCGCGCGGTTATATCAGTTCAAGGCACATTCACGTAACTTTACACGGAGACGGTCGCCTTCACGTAGTGGCACCGATATGACCGTCGGAAGAGCTTGTCGGTTATTCAAACGTCCTTAGTCCTTGCCGTATCTCCCGAAAGGAGAATGGTGGGCTGAGGATGAAGGATATCTTTGGCCTGCAGTCCACCGGGTTCACGTTCAGTTGAGCCTGGGGTTGCAACGAATACCAGTACGCAACAGAACATGCAATTAGGTCATTTTGAGTCCATTTTCGTATTTTTTTCGTTTTAATTGCTGCCATATTCTTACACAAATTAATCCATGCGTATCACAGTCAACATTGGTCATTTGAGGTCATATCAGTTACGTTAGAGATATGTTAGCCAGGATACCGCTTCATTTCCATCTATCTGTCTATCTATTGCCAGACGCCTTAATCCCGTAAAGGGTGGCCACAAACAAATCGCCTCCATGTCGCCCTGTCCCCCGCCATTTCACTGCCCTGCTCCCAGCTCACACCTCCCTCTCTAATATACCTCTCCACTCCATCCCTTCATTTCATACCTATTAAACATTGAAGTATCAGTCGGTATAATGGCTTGGGAGATTACATTAACTTCTTCCTTTCATATTGCTTCGTTTCGGATACATTGTCAACGTAGATGGGGCGAAGTCATGTGTTTAAAGGCGTCGAACCAGAAGGGTAGTCTAATCAATGCACTGGATTTTGAGATAGCAGTGAAGGGGTCCAGATATGGGTGGGATACACGGAGAGGAGTGGGCGGGACGGGCTGGGATGATTGTGGATGGCGAGGCAGTGTGGGGTTTGTGGATCGTGTAGGGATGAGTGTTGTAGGTTGGATGGTACGGGCGTGGTAGATTTTTTAATGTTCCTCTAAGCAGGAGTAATAGGAGGTGGAGAAGGAGGAAGACGTCAAAATAACCTTCGCAATTTTCTTATACTTGGCACTTACGACGCAGGTGAAGACAATAATAATACATCAGAGAAGAAAATAGTATCAGGGTGGCCACAGAAGACAATCCTCGATAACACGCGGAACAAGATGAAGTAAGAAGTAATATCCTAAATACCGTCGTATCTCATCTCTTATCTCCTCCAATCGCATTCACTCAGACCCGTATCGCACTTGGGGATAAGGACACAACAATAGCGAGACTTGGGGGAGTGGGGAGTAGGTTTAAGGGAAGAAAGGGTAGGGGTGGGGTGGGGAGTGACGAGGAAGGAGAGGAGGAGGAATGAGAGGGAGGGAGGAGGAAGAGGTTGGGAGAGGGGGAAGGAAAAGAGGAGGCAGGAGGGAGGGGGAATGGTTGGGGAGAGGGAGGGGGAGGGATGCTATTTTGCGAGCGGTCGTGCGAAGGAAGGGAAGGAGAGGAGTGGAGGACATTAGGGGGGACATTGCGCAGATTAAAAACTGTCGTAAGAACCGCAATAACGGGAAGTAGGAGGAGAAGGACAAGGAGGAGGAGGAGGAGGAGGGAAGATAGAGGAGGATAAGAAAGGAGGAAGTATAGGATGGAGGGAGGAACGAGGAGGAGGGAAGGTGGGAAGAGTATAAGATAGTAATGGAAAGCGGGAAAGGGGAGGGGGAGGGAAGAGAAGGAGGAAGAGTTCAAGGGGAAGAGAAGATGAGAGAAAATAAGACAGAGAGAGGAAGTGGAAGGGGGAAGAGAGACGAAAGTAAGGAGGAAGATGAAAGAAAACAAGAAATGAAGAGGAGGAGGATGGGTGTAGGGCAAGGTGGTAAGGAAAACGATAGAAGAGAATGAGAAAGAAAATGAAAAAGGAGGTGGATGAAAGAGGATGGTCAAGGAAAAGGAAAAAAAAGTAGAAAGAGTGGGAGAGGGGAAGATGGAAGAGGATAAGAAAATACGATTAAGAATTGAAAGAAGGACGTAAAAATGACACCAAAAGAAGAACGAAATCATAAGAGAATTGCAATAATAGGACAGTACAAGAAGAAAGAAGAGATTCACATGAGGAGAAAGACATAAAAAGAAATAATTAAACGCACTCAAGACAACGACTAAGAATAAAAACAAGGAGAGGAAAACACGACCCGAAACATCAGAAGGAGAAGAATTGGTCTCGAAAGAAAAGAGACGAGAATTTGGAAAGACTGCAAGAGAAAGACTAAAGGAAACCCCGTCCCAAGAGAAGAGTAGAACCAAAAGAGCACTGAAAAAGAAAGACGATTGAGGATGAAAAGAAAGACTAAGATGAAAAAAAGGAAGAAAAACACACACCCCTAAAGAAGTCAGAGTAACAATCAAAACACAGAATAAAAGAGAAAAACAATGAACGAAAGTTTATAATCGCGACAGAGGTGACCAGATACGAAGAAAAAGGAAAAATCGTGCGAAAAGAAGAGAAGCAGAAGTATAGGTACGAGGACAGCTCAGAATGGAAGGAAATCGGAAGGAGAGAATATCTGAGAATGGAAGAGACGAAGCAAAACAGAAAACCAGAATCGGAAAGAATTGCAAGGATATGAGAAATGAAAAGAAAACGAAGGAAATACTCCCACAAGAAGAGGAAAACCAAGAAAGAAAGGAGTAAAAGATAAGGAAAAGAAGACTTGGAGAGAAAATATGACGAAAATGGCAAAAACTATCACATGGAAGAATAAAGACGAAAGGGAAACCGTTAAGGGGGAAAGAAAAAAAAGAGGAGGAAATCGTAAAAGTATCGCCGAGTGAACAACGGGAAATAGAAAGGAATGGGAAGAACAGAGAAATGAAAAAGGCGAAAGGAGAAAACGAAAGGAAAACTCTTCAGAAAAGAAGAAAACGAGGAGGAGGAGAATCATAACAGTATCGCCCAGAGAGAGAGAGCAGCAGGAAATGGAAAGGGATGAGAAAAAGAGAGAAAATGAGAAAGGAGGAAAGGAAAACTTGTCCCAAAAGAAGAAGACAAGGAGGAGGAGGAAGAGGAGGAGGAGAATCATAGGAGTATAGCTGAGAGGACCCGAGGCGAGAGGAGCAGCTTCCAGGAGCGTTGTAAAAGGCGATACAATTTGGCCGGGGGTAACAATCCAATTTCTGGGCCATTGTGACTGCCCTGAGGAGGCGTTAGATAAGCACTGACACATTGCCTGCCTTACTCTACCTTGCCTTGAATTCACCTGAGCTAAAGTAACCTAATTTAGCGGGAATTACCTGGCCTGACTTTAAATAGCCTGATCTAACCTGACTTGACTTCATTTACCCTGAGTCAGCCCTGAATCAGCCGGACCTCTGATGCCACGTTTAGCTTTTCCTTTTGTGTGTGTGTGTGTGTGTGTGTGTGTGTGTGTGTGTGTGTGTGTGTGTGTGTGTGTGTGTGTCAGATTCTGGGTATAATACTGACTTAGCAACATAGCCTCACGTAATATAACTTAAACTGAATAATATAACTTAAATCGAATCAATGCTACCCTGTTTTAACCCTGCCTAACCTAGCGTGCATTAACCTGACCCCTCCTGGTTTACTGCACGTTACCCCACCTTACCCTACATTACCGTAACTTAACCAAAACAAATCGATCCTAACCAAACTTACCTTAAATCATTCATAACCTAGCCAAGACTAATTCAACCCAATCCATCTTATACTAACCCAACTAAGCCTGCTGACAAAACCCAGCTTAACCTATCCTAACTTAAGATAACGTAACTATCCCCACTAATCCCGGTCCAGTACAGCCAAGCCAAGCCAGTCCAAGCCAAGCCAAGCTCCTACTAGTGCATTACTTTGCCTTTAAAGAAACTGGATCTTGCTCCATTGATTCTTTTATGCGAACCCTCTTGGAATGCAATGGGGAAGGACAAGCTGGGATATGGATAAAATGGGCTGCGGGAATGGGGGAGGGAAAAATGGGGTATGGATAAAATCGGGTTGAGACAAACTGGGAAGGTACTAAGTGGGGTTGGGACAAAATAGGTGCACTTTCATGCATTTTGAAAGGACGAAATTGGGTGGGACAAAACATGGTAAGGACAAAGTGAGTGAACAATTGTATAGTTTGGGGGAGGACTGGCAGACGAAGGAGGAAGAGAGAGAGAGAGAGAGAGAGAGAGAGTAAATAAAAAAACGGAGGAGGTGGAAGAGGAAACTGTAAACAAAGGAAGGAGGAGGACGAGGGGAGAAAATGGCAGAAAGATAAGTAGAGTCAAGAGGCTTTTGGGTTAGTGCTCACCAACACTTCGTAACCCTAACCCTAACCTCTCTGATGCTGGTGTATCCCTAGCATATTACTCAGGCAATGGATATCAGTGCCCAGGAAGTGGTATGGGATGGTGTTTGGCCGGAATCTGTAGGCTGGGCGATGGATTACCGAACTTTTAAATTGGTTTCTTTAGCCCATGTCCAGAATCGGATGTGTAGTGAAAAAAATCGGAGGAAGTTTGGTAAGTGTTTGCGATAGGATGGACTAGGATGGATTGAAGGAGGGATTACCATACCCAGTTTTAAGATGCAGGAAGAGACATGGAGCTTTAGGGTGAATCAGTCTAGTTAGGGTTAGGATAATATTGAATTTTGTAGGTTTTTGTGGATAGTGGGTTGGCGTGAGGGATTAAGATGGCGTGAGGAAAAGGTTGGGAAGCATTTACGGAACGGAGGATTATGTCAGCAACTAGGAAAATATTTTGTGTTTTTTGGGGGATGGAGTAGGATGTGATGAAGGATTACCGATGTCAGGGGGAGGGATAGGGATTTAGGATTGCTATTGAGGTGGGAGTCAGGGTAGTACGGTAGTGTTTGAAGGAGGATGTAGGATGGGAAAGATGAGTCAAGATTAGGTTACCCCATCCTTTTTTCGCAGCCACACTGAATGAGACATTGGGATAAAAAGGCAGGGGAAAGAGAGAGAGAGAGAGAGAGAGAGAGAGAGAAGAGTAAGAAGTGGGGGTGTTGTTCTTTTATGTGCACTTGTGTCAGAAACCTGAAATCTGTTGTTGTACGTGGTAAATAAAGGGGAGGTTTTGTGGTATATGTATCGTGTGTGTGTGTGTGTGTGTGTGTGTGTGTGTGTGTGTGTGTGTGTGTGTGTGTGTGTGCCCTCGATAGACAGATAGACAGGAAAGAACACGGAAGATAGTTTGTGTGTGTGTGTGTGTGTGTGTGTGTGTGTGTGTGTGTGTGTGTGTGTGTGTGTGTGTGTGTGCGCGTGTGTGTGTGCGTGCGTGTGCTTGCATGAATGCGTGCGTCTCAGGGGTGGGTGAGTGGGTGTATGTGGGGTGGGGGTCATGGGAGTTCGGCCATCAACGTGTTTATACCATTGGCTTATGGGGTATAAACCAGGGCCCCGAAGAAGGAGAGAGACGGAATGAAAGAAAGCGAGAGAGAGAGAGAGAGAGAGAGAGAGAGAGAGCCAGGATATGAAAAAAAAATGATAAAGGGAGAGAGATCCCAGTCCTGTGCTTTCATGGGGCATAATTCAAGAGGCGGAAAATATGTATACAACTTAAAGTGCCACTAAATTGCGCCCATGAGCTCTCCTACTAAAAGTTTATTGGGGTTACTGGGGGTTGGGGTGGGGTTGGGGTGGGGGAGAGAGGTCAGAGGAGTGAGGTTTGGGTGAGTGTTGTGGTCTGTGAGGGGGAGGGGGGGGTGGCTGGAGGGGGAAATGGAAAGAGAGGAGAAGACAGGAAAGAGGGTTGATGTGGGAGTAGGTAGTGGTAGGGGAAGGGATTGGGGTGAGGTTTGGGTGTGTTGCGGTCTGTGAGAGGGAGATGGGGGGAGAATTGAAGGTGGGGTAGGTGGGGGAATAGGTTATGTTTATTGGGGTTGATGGGGATGATATGGGTTGTGTTTGTTGGGGAGGAGTCAGTGGGTGGGGTTAGGGGAGTGTTGTGTTCTGTGAGAAGGGGGAGGGAAGGAGGGAGACGGAGGAAGAGTAAAGGTTGGGGAAGATGGGTGGAGGGGTCAGGGGGAGAGTGAGAGGAGAGGGGGAGAGGAAAGGCTAAGGGGATGGAATGTGTGGGAGAGGCTGAGCGTAAATTATAGTCAGTGAGGGAGGAGATGGGAGGGGTGGGGGAGGAGATGGGGGAGGTGAGGTGGGGAGATGAAGTCATTTTTGTGGTTTATGGGCGAGAGAGGAAGAGAGGAGGGGGACGGGGAGGAAGGAGGGGCAGTGGGAGATGAAGAGGTTAACTCGGTGTTGTGGTGAAATGGTGAGAGTGTGGTTGGCGGTAGTGAAGAGGGGGAGAGGACGAAGTGGGGAAGAGAAAAAGGTGAAGAGGTAGGAGGTGAGTGAGGATGAGAGGGAGAGGTTGGGTGAGGGGAGAGGAGAGCGTGCGAAGGGAGTGGGTAGGAGTAAGAGAAAGGGGCAGGGAGTGGGTGAGGGGGAGGGAGATGTAATTAATGTTTTGGTTTGAGGGAGGCGAGGATGTGTGAATAGGTGAATTAGGAAATGAAGAAGTGTATCATGAAGATAGGGTTAAGGAGGAAAAGGGAAATAGAGACGGCAGGAGGATAGGTGATTAGATGGAGAGGCAGTCAGGTATGTGGCTAGAGAGAGAGAGGGGGGGGGGGGAAGCGAAGGGAAGGAGACAGGAGGTTAAAAGTTATAGCCACTTAACACTAAACATAATTTTAGTGTGTGGATGTAATTTTACTTCTTGTCTGGGAGGGGGAGGAGTAAGGGTACGGAACATGGTGGTGGTGGTGATAATAGTGGTGATGATGATGATGATGATGATGATGATGGATGGAATTCTGGACGCAGATAGATAGTTGAGACTAGACCAGGGGGAGAGAGAGAGAGAGAGAGAGAGAGAGAGAGAGAGAGAGAGTTCTGTCTTACTGTACAGTGAACAATATTTAGGTATGAGAATGAAATTCATAGGTGGGTATGATGATGATGATGATGATGATGATATTTCTTTCACTCAGACGAAGAGGTGAAGCCAGTCTTAACAATGTGAGGCGGTGGTCTTGATTGAGAGAGTGAGAGAGAAACGGATGATGACAGTGGGTGAGCCTGTGTGTGATGGATCGCTGGAGTGAAGAAGAGAGCCGCGGATCTCTTAGCCCGACCCGTGGTGAAGACAAAAAGATGGAGAGGATGAGGGCGAAGAAGAAAAAGTGAGAGGATTACTGACGAGAAGAAAAGATAGAGAGAATGAGGGAGAAGAAGAGAAAAGGAGAGGATGACTGAGGAGGAGAAGAAAAGATAGAGAGATTGAGGGAGAAAAAGAAAAATTAAGATAGGATGAGGAAGAAGAAAAGGAAGAAAAGATGGCGAGAATGAGGGAAAAGAAGAAAAATTAAGATAGGATGAGGAAGAAGATGAAGAAGAAAAAATGGAGAGAATGAGGGAAAAGAAGAAAAAATAAGAAGATTAAATGCATGTGAGAGAAGAATAAGAAAAAAAGAAAAGAAAATGAAGAGGTTGTGGAGAAGGAGAAAAAAAAGATGGAGAACATATGTCAAGAGGAAAGAAGAAAGATGGAGAGGATGAGGAAGGGGAAGGGAAAAGAAGATGGAGAGGATGAGTGGGAAAAGAGAAGAAGAAAAAGATGGAGAGGGTGAAGAGGAAGGAGTAGTATAAGAAGAGGGAGAGGATGACGATGAAACAGAGAAAAATTAGAAGATGGAGAGGAAGGGCGGGAAGAAGAATGTAAAGGTCGAAAGGATGAGGAAGAAGGAAAAGAAGTTGGAGGGGAGGAGAAAGAAGGAAATAAAGAAGAGAAAAGATAGAGAGGATGAAGAGGAATGAGAAGAAAAATAGAGAGGATGAGAAGAAAGGAAAACGGAGGGAGGGGTTGATGTGTGTGTGTGTGTGTGTGTGTGTGTGTGTGTGTGTGTGTGATGTGGTGGGGGTTAGAGCGAGAGAGATTGTTTGTATTGGTGTGTATGTTTATCAGAATTTGTGAGTGAGAGGCCTTGTGCGTGTTTATGTGTACAGTATTAGCGAGAGAGAGCGAGAGAGATTGTTTGTATTGGTGTGTATGTTTATCAGAATTTTGTGAGAGAGAGGCCTTGTGCGTGTTTATGTGTACAATATTAGCGAGAGAGAGAGAGAGAGAGAGAGAGAGAAGCAATAACCCCCCATGCCCCCCAGTGTTAGAAGTTAAACGTCAGAGTGGTGATACAAATATTGGTTAAAGTATTGGTCAGACGCAACGCAATGTAATCCCAAAGGCCGGAGGTGGAACACAAGAGGGTGGGGAAAAGGGGAAGAAGAGGGAGAGGGGGAGAGAGAGGGGATAGGAGGGGAAGGGGGTAACAGGGGACACTAGAAGGGAGAGGGGAGTGAGAGGAGATGGGAGGGGAAGAGGATAAAGGGGGCACTAGAAGGGAGAGGGGAATGAGAGGGACATGGTGGGGGAAGAGGAGCGAAAGAGGAGGGGAGAGGATGGAGGAAAGAGATGGTACTAAGAAGGAGAAGGGAATGAGGGGGGCAGTGGGGCAATGGGGAGGGGGTGTAGGAGGGATAGAAGAGGGAAGTACGAGGGGAAAGGAAGGTAGGGGAGTTACACACGCTCTCAGAAGCAAAGGCCATGGAATCAGTGGAAGGCATATACGCCACGAAGTCACCCAAGCCCATCTACCTCACCAACTTTCTTAATCATTGTTGTCATCTTCCTGTTTCCAGTTAAGGGCATTTTTGTCTCCCCAAGTAAAAATTTAGATTTATCACGAACTCAAGAAGCTTAGTCTCTCAAATTCGTATAGTGCAAAGTCTCTAAGCTGACAGTCTCTCAGTATATCCCAGCATTTCTCTCTCTCTCTCTCTCTCTCTCTCTCTCTCTCTCTCTCTCTCTCTCTCTCTCTCTCTCTCTCTCTCAGTATATCCCTCCATTCCTACTCTCTGTCTGAATGTCAGGGGTAGAGCTAGAGCAGATTTTCACCGTTCCTGGATTCCACTTGCAATAGGTCAAAGGTCACAGATGCCAGAGGAGGGAAGTATCTCAAAAATCTCTTGGTATTATATATCCTTCAGAACTTATAAAATATCTCAGACGAATTCAGAATCTTTAAAAATTTCTTAGGCTCTCTTGTTTTTTAGTTTCGTTGTCTAAGAATATTAAAATTTCTGGTGCCTAAAACTCTAATTTTTCTAATATGTAAAAGATATAGAAGAGTCTTGCATCGTTAATATCACCAGAATCTATATTATCTTTAGAAATTTCTCTATCTTTCTATATCTCTTCAAGAAACCAACCTCTCAGAATCTTAACATTTCTCAGATGTCCTAAAACGAAGCTCTATTTATAACAAAACCCATTCCCTCTAAAATCTGAAGTTTCTCTCTCTCTCTCTCTCTCTCTCTCTCTCTCTCTCTCTCTCTCTCTCTCTCTCTCTCTCTCTCTCTCTCTCTCTCTCTCTCTCTCTCTCTCAGCTCTCCAGATCTCAGAAAACACATCAATTTCTCACATTTGTAGTACATCAATATCCGTCACAGTAAGTAAAAAAAAATAAATAAATAAAACTGTCAAAATTTTGTATCTTTGCAATATTTCAAAGCTCCCCAAATGTTCTAAAATATCAGAATTCCTAAAATATGTTGGATTCACTCAAAACATTATAGATAGATAGATAGATAGACATAAACTATTTCTTAATCCCTCAAATCTGAGATCAGGAAATACATTTAAATCTCATAATAGATCACCATAAATAAATGTAGCAGAGCCCAAAAGTCAGGTGTCAAAGCCAGGTGTAGGAAAGCAGGTGTAAAAGTCAGGTGTGTGAGGAAAAAGCCTGATGGAAACTTTTTTTTCATATCGGGATTAAAAAGGTAAATTTGGTCAGAGGGATGGACTGGTGAAGGAATGGGGCTAAAAAAGAAGAGAGAGAGAGAGAGAGAGAAAGAGAGAGAGTGGGGAGGGGGTATCCTAAAAATAATTGAAACTAAAATGGCAGGGTTGTATGGACGTCGAATATTCACGCACACACACACACACACACACACACACACACACACACACACACACACACACACACACACACACACACACACACACACACACACACACACACACACACACACACACACACACACACACACACACACACACACACACACACACACACACACACACACACACACACACTCTCTCTCCCTCTCTAGCCAACAAATAGAAGTAAGAAGTGAAGTATTACCAAGCCACTCTTAGCTGAAGGGTATTAGTCAGCAAATTAGAATGAAAAAAAGGTGAAATACTAAGCGATTTTTCTTGACCTGACCTCAGATTATAGGCCAGCCCCTTTTACAACCCGGAAATACCACACAGGTCACAGAACAGGTGTGTGACGGAAGCTGCAGTAAATGAATCAGGAAGGTGTGCATGACGCGAATACATGATTACTTCCGCATGGCGGTACGATTCTGCATGTTTAATTTTTTATCACCTTTTTTAGTTAGTTTTGGTTTCCGTTTCATTGGTTTGTTCAGATTAAGAGAGAGAGAGAGAGAGGGGGGGGGGAGGTGTACGAAGCAGCCCATAGGTGTGGTGGATATATGACTCTCAAAACAGTATATTTAGTCACATATTTATACACCTACCAACAACAGAGAGGTGTACGAAGTGGCTCATAGGAGGTGTAGTGGAGATCTGACACTCGTATATGCCTGCATCCCTCTCCTGCAGGTAGTGGACGAGCAGAAGCCAGTCCTCCGACCCGGCAGTGTGGCGGGCGGCGAAGCGGTCGTCTGAGGTGTAGGTGAAGCGACCCACTGTGAGCAGGTGGATGTCCCTGTGCCGCACCCATGACACCTGGCGAAGAGGTAAAGGTAAGTTGGTGAGATTTCGATGTGCCAGTATTTAATAGTAGATTTGGTGTTGGTGGAGAGACAAGGAGGTTTGGATGGAGAGGGTTTGGGTTGGAATAAATTTGGAATGCAAGAAGGGGGAACTTTTATGTTAAGAGACGGTCCTGGAGAAGAAGAGACGGTAAGTTGGTGATGTTTTGATTTTGGAGAGACGAGGAGATGTGAGAGAGACGGAGGGATAGAGGAGGGTGTAGGTGTAGGAGAGATGTGGTAGTCGGAGGTGTAGGAGAAACAGAACAGGTGGAGATTCTTGTGGTACACTTGTGATACCTTGGGAAGAGGTAAAGGTAGGTTGTGAGATTTTTGATGTATTACGGGAGATAAAGAAGGGTGGAAAGAGTTAAGAAAGTTAGGAAGGAATAGAAACTTGAGTGGGAAGGAAGAAGAGAAATATTTATCAAGACGAAATGATGTCTCTGTCACACATCCTTGACAGCTGAAGAAAACGTGGAAAGATAGGGAAAGGTGAAGGAAGGTACGATGTGGATGGGGTGAAGATGTACGGGGGAGTTTTGGGAGAGAATAAGAAGAGTTAGAAAAACAGAAACGATATACTGTTAGAAGGTAGAGATCCCTGTGTCGCTTTCAAGATACACCTGAAGGAATAGATAGACAGGTGAGACTTCTGCTGTCGGAGGCGTTGGAGAAGTAGAAGGAGATGGGAGTTAAAGAGGAGAGCTAAAGGTCCTACTGTCTGAAATTAGATATCCTTGTGCCGTATCCTTGAGATGTGTGTAATATGAAGATTATTAGTGAGGTTTTGAGGCTGGAAAGAGAGGCATGGAGTGTTAAAGAAGGCGTAGGGAGATAGAAGTGTGAAAGAAAAGAGCTCTTAAGAGCTGGAAGAAAATTCGTGTTAAGTTGCAGCTTTGTCTGTTTTTCCCACTGCCTATGACCTCCAGTCTTTTTAATGTGTGCAGGAAGCTCATTTTGAACGAAACTTGAAATTGGCTTTTTAAAAGGAATAAGTTTAGCAGGCTCTGAACCATTTGGTGCTCCTTTTTTCTTTTTTTGTATTAAAAATATGGAAATTGAGATGGAGAGAGAAGGGGGGTGAAAAAAGGTAGGAAATGAATGAAATGGTGGGGAAAGTGAGAGAGTATGAGACATGGAGAAGCGAGAAAGGTAGAGCATGGAGAAAAAAGCAAGATAGACGGATAGAAAATGATAGATAGTTTGAGAGAGAGAGAGAGAGAGAGAGAGAGAGAGAGTAGTATGTCGGTGCGTGAGGAAACGAGAGAGAGATAGGGAGATGATGAAGAGGAGGAGGGAGACAGGGACAGAATGAGAGAAATGGCTCTGTCACGAGATGAATGACCCTATGGAGGCGAGATGCTGGGTGAGAGAGAGAGAGAGAGAGAGAGAGAGAGAGAGAGAGAGAGAGAGAGAGAGACCTTGCGTTTGGTCCTCGAGCAAAATGACATAAATCATTTTTTGGTGAAAACAAATATCAAGCATATTCAGGGAGGGGAGAAAAAAAATGGTGGGTCTCTGAACGTTGCATTTTTTTTTTTTTTTGTCCTAGGTAAGGTTAGAAAATTATACATTGTTCACACACACACACACACACACACACACACACACACACACACACACACACACACACACACACACACACACACACACACATATTGTAGGTCCCTGAATACTCTCCCTATTTTTTAATTAAAGAGAAAAAATTATGAAAGACTTGCAGTGAAGAAAAAAAAGAAAAATCATGACGTTCAAAGAGTACATTCCCTGTGTAAAACCCCTTCATGACTTTTATTTTTATTTTTTATTCTTCCTTCCACTAAGCGAACTTTTTAAGCTTTAGAGAGACGAGGCTGGAAACATTCATAGTGACTCCTGCACAACCTGATGCTTCTCCCCGAGCTAAAGGAAAATGCATGTAAAGTTAGAAAAGATAGAATAATGAGAATGTTATCAAATTCACATTGTTCAGAAGACGCTCAAATATATAACGTCATTCTTCAAATTTACACCTGAATCTTGGAGGGAGACAAGAGTAAAGAGAGGGGTCTGGGTACTGTTATTTCTCCCTTCCCCCTTTTTTCCCTTTCGTCCTCGATTTTTTAAGGGGGGGGGAAAGCCGATTAAAAAAGAGGGGGTAGTAAAGAGCTCAAGGTGTCTGGTAACATTATTTTTTTTTCTTCAGGTATTTACTATTCTGTTTTAAAGGGAATTTCAGTGACTAAAGTTTTTTTTATTTAAAGGGACTAAAAATGATGCAAGGCTCCTCATTAACCTCGTAATTTCCTCTCTCTTACCAGGGGAGAAAAAATAACTATTGGCCCTTGAGGACATGGTGTGTGTGTGTGTGTGTGTGTGTGTGTGTGTGTGTGTGTGTGTGTGTGTGTGTGTGAGAGAGAGAGAGACGTGAGTGCAAGAATGAACAAAGGAAATTTGAGAAAATTAGTTAAGTGCAGTGGCGAGAGAGAGTGAGAGAGAGAGAGAGAGAGAGAGAGAGAGAGAGAGAGAGAGAGAGAGAGAGAGGAGGGGGTACAAAAAATAAGACTGAACGGTGATAGAAGACGAGAGGGGGAGCGAGGAAGTTTGATAAGAGAGGGAGAGAAGTGAATGGGTGAAAGAGAGAGTGAGGTTATTAGGGAGATAAGATTGAAGAAGGTTGGCAGGAGAGATAGCAGGGTGAGTGAGTGAGCGAGAGAAAGTGAGTAATGAGGAAGGATGGAAATGAAAGCTGGAGAGAGTGGGAGGAGGAGGAGGAGGAGGAGGAGGAGGGGATGACGAGAGGGGGAAGAGAGAACAGAAGGAGGAATAGAGGGAGAAGAAAAAGATGGAAAGTATATTTTATCATCATCATCTAAGACACATTAACTCGACATTTCTGAGATGATAAACTCACTTCCACCTCCTCCGTCTTTCACCATTCTTAAAGAAACTTTTTTTTTCTTTAGCTATTTAAGAAAAAGGATCTAAGACTTAAGCTAAAATATCCAGTATGAAACACATCTGCCTTTTCAATCATTCACCGCTGACAAGGACACCCTAATCTGTATTCTAATATATTCCTCTCCCTGACATCTACCCATTCCTCCTTTAGCCTAAAATCAAAGCAAAATAAAGCAAAGAAGGATGTAAGTGAGAAATCTTTTAAAAAACAAAAATGGACCCAAAGCACACCCAAGAAAGACACGGTGTTCTGAATTTTAAGCACTTGTCTCCTCGTCTCACAGGTAAAAGAATCATTAAAGAAAGAAAGAAAGAAAGGGAAAGAAAGAAAACTGATGGATTACTGACTAAGGTGCGACCAGAATTTCCTCTCACTTCCTGCTCTTAAAATCTTTCACCTCCGATAGAAACAATACCCCCTCCCTCTCAACATAAAAAAAAACTTTCCCTCTTGCATAATGCGTCCTTGGTCTCTCCTTGTATCAATATTTTTCTGAGTTCAAAGAGAAATGGAGAGATTGTTTACGTTTTTGTTACCTTTAATGGTGTGTGTGTCGGGAGGTTATAGTGCGTGTGTGTGTGTGTGTGTGTGTGTGTGTGTGTGTGTGTGTGTGTGTGTGTGTGTGTGTGTGTGTGTGATTTTTTTTCTTCCATGATTTGTTCTGTCATCCGTACAAATATTTTCATAGCTTCAAAGGAATGTATACAGATTCCTTTCGCATCAACAAAATTTATTGATATTTAAATTGCATAAGCTTTTGTTAACTTTTTTTTTAACTTATATAACCTCGCTCCGTGCATCACAGACCCTTTAAATATTTTCTCAAGTTCAAAAGGAGATACAGCGATTTCTTCCGCTTTGTGTGTGTGTGTGTGTGTGTGTGTGTGTGTGTGTGTGTGTGTGTGTGTGTGTGTGTGTGTGTGTGTGTGTGTGAGTGTGTGTGTGTTCGACTTGCATAAACTCACCTTTTCGTCAAACCCAGTATGAATATTTTGTGTTAGAAAAGAAACTCGCTTTTTGCTTTACTGCTTCCTTTATTGGTAGAATACTTTAATTACTCTTAGTGTAAAGGAAGTAAAGACGCTTACACCAGTTTTCTCACTGCTAGGCGATTATATTTCCATTTATCACCAGACGATTTTATTCAGCTTTTGGGGAAACTGCGATATTGGAGCGACTAAGAACATTCCTATTGCTTTCGTCTTGCTGCCTTCAGACGATTTTGTGTGTAGAGGAGATCACAGGTAGTGGAGGAGCTAAACATGCTTATGCTGTTTAAATCTCCCCATCTCCAGACGATTTTACTCAGCAGACCACTTCCCTCCCACTCCCCCCCACCCTTTGGAGGATGAATGGGCCGCCTCTTTCTCCACGCGAGCGACTCATTGTATCTACTCCTGATTTTTGTTCCCTTCCCGACGATAGACGGTTTTATTTATCCTTACTGCCAGACGATTTATTCAGTACCACCGTCTTGCTCCCTCCCCCGCCCCCTGCCTTTACAAATGAGGCGTGAACGGGGTCTTTATGCCTGTTTCTCTCCTCGGGGGTCGCTTTATGTGGGCACGTCTGAACCTGGCACCTTCCTTCCGCCGTGAGACAAAGCAGCGTGAAAGGTGAGAGAGGTGAGAGGGGAAAGAGGGGAGAGAGGGGAGGGGATTGGACGGGGTAAGAGAAGTGAGAGGAGAGGGGATTTTACGGAGGGGGGGGAGAGGCTCGAGAGAGAGGGGGATATAAGGGAAATTGGGGGGAGAGTTGAAGGGTGGTGAGGAGAGATTGTGATGTGTGAGGGGGATGAGGAAGAGGATGAGGGAGATTGGGTGAGGGAGGAAAATGTGGAAGGTAGAATAGTATGAGAGGGATGAGGGTGAGCGAAGGAGGGGAAGTGGGGAGAGAAATATGTGGGGAAAGGGAGGAGAAATGGGAGACAGAAAATAAGGGTGAGAAGTTGAGAAAGGAAAATTAGAAGATAGGATGGGGTGAGAGGGGAGAGACTGAGAGGGTGTGGAAGTTGGAGAGAGAGAGAGAGAGAGAGAGAAGAGGGGGGGGGGTCTGGTGTGCGTGATGGAGGGAACAGCAGGTGAGGGAAAGCGTACTCAGGTATAAACACAGACAAAAATGTGCGAGAACACAATTTGAATTATATATTTTTTATGTTTCGTGTGTGTGTGTGTGTGTGTGTGTGTGTGTGTGTGTGTGTGTGTGTGTGTGTGTGTGTGTGTGCTGTTATATCGCAGCTGGGCAATGTTTGCAACTTTACAATAATAAAAAATATCTACGGGAGAAACT
>NC_137017.1:6582809-6597809 GCF_032717465.1 Coenobita brevimanus | reverse complement strand
ATTTGAAGACAGTAGGTGAGAAGGACATTATTGAGTGAAGGGAGGAACGAAGGTGTAATTGGAGGTTAAAGGTAAGGAAGGGAGGTATTATTGGAGGCTGACGAGAAGAAAAGAAAATACTGAGAAGGATATGTAGGTAGTCTTCTGAGAAATTGGATGCTGGAAAGAAGAGAGGATGGATTTGTAAGATGAAATAAGAAGGGAAGATGATGAAAATTTGTAGGTCAGTGGAGAGAGAGAGAGAGAGAGAGAGAGAGAGAGAGAGAGAGAGAGAGAAGGAGAGCAAACTTTATCCAATATCAAAGATCGAAAGTATACAGAGCGAGAAAACAGCTGGGCTAGAGGAAGACTGAGGAGGGGTATCGATGGCTGGGAGGAGGAGTACAATAACGCGTGAGAGGCAGGAATGTAATCTGAGGTGGCATCTAAGAGGGAAGGGGAATACAGATGAAGGGGAGGGGTGATGAAGAAGATGGAAGGGAGAGGGAAGGAAGGAAGATGGAAGGGAGAGGGAAGGGAGGAAGATGGAAGGGAGAGGGAAGGGAGGAAGATGGAAGGGAGAGGGAAGGGAAAAAGATGGAAGGGAGAGGGAATGGAGGAAGATGGAAGGGAGAGGGCAGGCAGGAAGATAGGAAGAGGGTAAGGAATAAGATATGGATCTTATGGATGATGGAAGAAGAAGGAGGGAAAGGAGGAAAGTAGGGAGAGGGTAAGGAAGGATGGACGTAAGGAAGGTAGGGATGTGGAAGTAGAAAAGGGTGAAAGAAAGCAAGGGCGAAGCAAGGAGAGAGAGAGAGAGAGAGAGAGAGAGAGAGAGAGATATTACGATCCTAACTCGGTGGTCTGGGCTTAATGACGTGGAAAATAAAATAATTCGTTCGTTAATCACAAAGGCCTTTAGCAGAAATTCCCGCCACCAAACACCCCTATTATATTGCACTCAGGCTCCCTAGCACCTCCTCCTTAGCGATTTATTTTGTTTATGGTATATGCTCTCTGGCTCCTATAACCCACTCAGGTAAATATAATCATCTGACATTATATAAAAAAATACTAGAGTTTTCCTAATGATGAGAGGGTTTAAGACACGTATTCTCGTCGGGTTAAAAAAGCTCCCTACACCTCTTCATTGGCGATTAATTTTTAGAAATGGTTGGATAAATTCCTTTTGTACCTTAATTATCCAGAGTATGGCGATATTGGAAGAATTTATGCAACACGGAAGAGGGAAGTAAGGTGCATTAAAATAAGTCGCTTAGGAAAAGGTGTTAGGGAGCTTCCTCAACAGACAAGAATACCGGCCAAAGAAGTAACGAGATTTCCTTTTTGCCTTATGTGTGAAATACAGGATGAGGGATCTCGTGTTTGTGTATTTGAGGTTTTTTTTTATTCCAGTGGGCTTGTGTTATACTCCAATTTTTATCATATTTTCCATGATATATAAAAATTATTCGCTTATGATTCTTTTTTTTATTTTTTTCATATTAATATTGTTTTCTTATAGTGCCATCCTAATATCGACATAGTTGGAGTCGGTAGTATAAAAGAGAGAGAGAGAGAGAGAGAGAGAGAGAGAGAGAGAGAGAGAGAGAGAGAGAGAGAGAGAGAGAGAGAGAGAGAGAGAGAGAGAGAGAGAGAGAGAGAGAGAGAGTGAGAGAGAGAGAGAGAGAGAGAGAGACCTCATTAGCAAGGGTAAGGTGAAAGAGAGTGAGGGAGAGGGAGGCTAGGAGAGAGAGGGGGAGGGGGAGAGAGTTATGCGAAAAGTTAAGCTCCGGGAAGGATACTGGGAAATACGGTCTTTAACATAACGTAATTACGGTAATTGTTGTTAGAATGGTAATTACGTAGCAGCGAGAATCCTAGCCGTAATGATGGTGATGCTGATGATAATGCTGGTGAAATAATGGGTAATTGGATGATGATGATGATGATGATGATGATGAAGTGAAGTAATGGGTAACTCAATGATGATAATAATGATGATAATGGTGATGATGTGTAATAATAGAAACTTGTTATTGTTGTTGTTGATACAGATATAATAAAAAGTTAATTCGTTGTATTGCTTCTTATCGTTTTACAAAATTCTACGGTGCCATTTTGTCAGCTTTCATTAACCAAACTAAAAGCCCAATCCCGAAGTTCATCACGAGAGGCCAAGACAAATACATCTCAGAGACTTTCTATCCCTACTGATCGCCACCCCTTTCTGCCGGTCCTAGCCGTCCTCCTTCATGTATACCGTCTGTCTGTTTACATCTCCTTTACCAGCAACAACAACAGCAACGTAACTTCAGTACACAGGCAACAGTATCCCACGACAGTTTCCGCAGCAACAATCACGGCCTTGCTAAACTAACAAACAGGCAAACAGACAAACAAACAAACAAACAAGAACAACATCAGCATCATGAACAAGTCACATCAACCTTACCCACAAAAATATTTACAACAGCAACAATAACAACAGCAATAACAATAATAACAACAAGAACAAGAACAGCAGCAAAAACAACAATAACAATAGCAGGTCCTCCCCAACCCCTAGTAGTTCAACTCAAGCCAAACGATGAGAGAGAAAAACTAGTAAGAAAAGGAGAGTGAGAAAGGGCAAACGGTGAGGGGGAAGGTGAAACAAGAGAGAGAGAGAGAGAGAGAGAGAGAGAATTACAAAGGAAGGAAGATTTGGGGGTGCTAGAGGAGGACGAGGAGGAAAAGGAGGAGCAGGAGGAGGAGGAAGTGAAGGAGGAGGAGGAGGAAGGTGAAAATAGAGTGGAAAAGAAGAGGAAGGAGTTAAGAAAAATGACAGGAAAAGGAGAGAGAGAGAGAGAGAGAGAGAGAGAGAGAGAGAAATAGCAAGCAATCGTAAACTTAAAGGAAAAAGTGAGAAAATTGCTGTACATAAAAGAAAATGAGAAAATTACAACGCATGAGAGAGAGAGAGAGAGAGAGAGAGAGAGAGAGAGAGAGAGAGAGAGAGAGAGCTGCTTGCATTAGCAAAGTTGCGTTTGTGGCCTTAGGTGAGAGAGAGAGAGAGAGAGAGAGAGAGAGAAATTAGACTGTAGCATATTCATGAAGAAAACAAACAGTGACGAGATGAAATGGAAGAGCAATCGGAAAATTAAACAACGAAAGCAAATATGATGAAGAAAAGGAGAGAGAGAGAGAGAGAGAGGTACTGGAAAAGTTTAATAAAAAGACACGAAAGTTGAGAAACAGTTTTGCATTCAAGAGGAATATTGCGAGAAAGATCATGCTTAGAATAAATATGTGTAAAAAAAGGGGAAGAAATTAGATAAAGAAGAGGAGGAGGAGGAGGAGGAGGAGGGGGAGAAGGAAGAGGAGGAGGAGGAGGAGGAAGAAGAAGAGGAAGAATATAGTGGCATAGTACAAAAATGCTGGTGATTATAAGTATTTCTCTGTAGATGTGTAGATGTGTGTGTTTATGTATATGACATTTTATACGTACAGATTGTAAACATGGGTGTGAGTGCAAATGAATGTGTATGTATGTATGTATGTATGTATGCTTGTTCTCCCCAGACGTGCTATATTATGCCTTGCTGTGTGTGTGTGTGTGTGTGTGTGTGTGTGTGTGTGTGTGTGTGTGTGTGTGTGTGCGTGCTCTTCCTTGCTGTGGAGGCTGCCACAAGCTTAATTAGGGCACCGCCTTGCCTCAGCGCTTGCCTCACATTACCTTCTTTATTTACTTCACCTCCTGTACTCGCTTCTTTCTTCACATTAATCTTCTCTGAATCTTGGCTGCATCTTGTTACTGTTCCTTCCTGCCTCAATCCTTGCCTCACATTATCTCCTTTATTTTCTTCACATCCCTTACTCTCCTCCATTTATATCATCTTTATTTGCCTCACTTTCTTTTCTTCCTCCTTCATTCACAATATTTACTCTAACTATACTATTCATTTCAGTCTTTCATCATCTCTTGCCTCACGTCGTCTCCTCATTCTTTTTTTGTATATACTTCATTTCCTTGCCTCACTTCTTCCTTCACTTTTTTTCATTTTTTCTCTATCACTTTCATCTTAATTTTCTTTGCATAACATCATCATCTTTTGTTTTTCTTATTTGCCTAGTTCATCACCTTTTTTGCTCTGTCTCTTTCCTCTTCATTTGCTTCTCTTTGCCTGGTATTATCTTCGTCTCTTTGCTGTCATTTACTTCATTGTCTTGTCTCTCTTCTTCCTTCACGGTATCTCCTCCGTGTCTGAACTCTGAATTCACTTTATCTTCCTCAGTGCCACTCTGTCTCTGTTATATTTTTTACATCACATCCTTGACTCACATTATCTTCATCTCTTTACTCTCGGCTTGCTTCATTTTTGCCTGTGTCCTTCTTTCCTATTCTTATCTCCTCTCGCGTTCCTTCTCTGTTTTCCTTATCTCTTAACTCTACCCTGTCCAAGCCAGGATCTGTTTCACGATATTACGGTCAGCAGTCCCCTCCTTTACCACTTGACCACCCCCTCTAGTATCCTTGAAGTGGCATGAACGACCCAACTGGACTGGAATGGACGTGGAGAGTCCTTAAAGTGGTCTAATTTGACGTGAATAGACCTGAAGTGATTTAATTGAGTCTCCATGACCCTTAACCATCTGACCTGTCCTTACCTGACGTGGGTGGAATTGACCTTACTTGGCTGGACATACACTGAACTGACTGAAGACTCGTGTAGGACTTGAGGCCATCTATATTTTTTTCAGTTGGCTAAATTCCTTATAATTACTCTGTAGTAGTTCAGACGGGAAAATAATTCGCCGCTTGTTACCGTTTATTAATTTATTTTTTCATTCATATAAGTAACGACAGACAGGAAAATAATTCCCTGTCATTTCTTTCTTTCTTCATTTATTTAGTTTTATCAGGACAGAGTTTTATTTAGGTGAAGGGAACCAAATCTTTTCCCTATCTTCTGTCTTTCTCAGTTTCCCTTCCTTATTTTCAGATCCAGTAGAATACCTTACAGCGGCCCCTTCACTCAGTCATACCCAAAGATTTTTCGGACAAAAGGCGTTTCGCTCCCATAGACTTCATTGACGCCCCATATTACAGCCCTCGTGGTCCCGCATCAATTTTTCCTTATCTCCTTGCACATCTACCATGCTTCGATTTCCACTTTTCCTATGAAGTTATCGTTCAGTTATACCTACTTTTCCCGTTTCTTCCATCGCTTTTTTCATAATATTTCAACAGTTCTCTATGTGCAGATCCGTTCATTAGCACCACCCACTCCCACTCGCTTATGCAAATGCGTCACCTTTTGTTTTTTCTTTTCTGCTTTCTTTTTTCTTCTCTTGTGTTCCTCTCATTAACCCTGTATTTGCATAGTCAGGGTGTGGGCAGGTATAAGTGTGGTCGTGTTTTTTTCTGGGGGGGGGTATGGGGGGTGTAATGTGTGTGTGTGTGTGTGTGTGTGTGTGTGTGTGTGTGTGTGTGTGTGTGTGTGTGTGTTTGGGGAAAGGAAGAGTGAAGAACATTACGCAGACATACACAGATAGAGATAGCACACACACACACACACACACACACACACACACACACACACACACACACACACACACACAATTATATAAAGGCAGACTGGCAGTTGGAAAAGCAGATTAACATATACAGTATATACTCGTGTAAATATATAATACATATCCATACATACATGGAAATCAATACTTATACAAATGGGTAGGTACATTGATATAAATAATTACATTGCTAGGAATAATGTAAACGTTATCACAAGATGTACATAATTTTTTATTTAGAGAGCGAGAGAAGGAATGTAGACGCATCACAAGACCTACATAATTCTAGGCTGATAGATATAGATTGACAGATAGATAGATAGATAGAACGGAGCTATGCATGCGTATCACAAGGTTTGCATATTTCTAGATAGATAGATATAAATGGATAGATAGTCAAAATGCAGAGATAGGAGAGGCTCTGCATAATGGTAGCCCCCTTGAGGAAAGTGAAACATGAGTGCTGAGCCTTCACTATCTCAAGCCATCCTCGGGGCCTTGAGAGATGGAAAGGAAAACTCAGCATTTCTGTTTCAATTTTCTTAGAGAGAGAGAGACACACACACACACACACACACACACACACACACACACACACACACACACACACACACACACACACACACACACACACACACACACACACACACACACACACACACACACACACACACACCTATAAATAGATGAACAGAGATGGATAGATCGATAGATATTCAGATAGCAAGATGGATGGCTGGATGGATAGATAGCTACATAGATCGATTGATAAATAGACAGCCAGCCAGACACAGACAGATTGCTAGGTAGATAGAAAGACAAACAAATAGATAGATAGACATATAGATAGACGAACAGACAGAAAGACCGTTTCTTCTCGGAGACAGTAAAAGCGAAATGAGCGAAGACAATGGGAAAAATAAAATAAAAAGAGCGATTAAAGAAGAGTCATAAAAAAAGATCACAAGGACTTACTCGTTCATGCCCCTGCCTTCACCTTGACAGCTCCACTTTCAGCCTAAAACTACACTAAGAAGGATGGAGGAACGGGCTTTATATATATATATGTTTGTTTAGTTTTTTGTGTGTTTTTTCGTTATTTTTGACATTTTTGGTATTTTCTTTTTGGGTGCTTTTTCGTTTTTAGACGTTTTGGTATTTTCTGTTTTTGGTGATTTTTAGTTTTTTGACGTTTTGGTATTTTTTGGTGATTTTTTTTTTGACATTTTTGGTATTATCTGTTTTTTGTGATTTTTCGAGTTTTTGACTTTTGGTGTTTTCTGTTATGGTGATTATTAGTTTTTTGACGTTTTTGGTATTATCTGTTTTTGGTGGATTTTTTTTTCGGAATTTAGAGGCGATTATCGGTATTTTCTGCATTTGGTGGTATTTTTTGTTTTTTTCTGAAATTTGACATTTTTTTTCTCTCTGTTTTTGGTGTTTTTTTTTTTTTTTTTTTGGAAAATTTGACGGTTTTCTTGAATTTTCATTTTGTTGTTTTTTTTAGCTGTTTTGGAACCTTGAGGCGGTTTTTGGTATTTTCTATTTTGGTGGTTCTTCTCCTTTCGATTTATTTCTTCGGTATCGGTGTTTTTTTTTTTTAGGTATTTTGTCAAGTTTGGAGGTTCTGTTTTTCTTGCTAGTTTTATTTGTTTTTCTGTTTTTTCGGTCTTGTCCAATAATTTTCTGTATCTTGGAATTTGATGAAAACCTTTTGGAAATTTTTGAGTCTTTGGTATCGGTATTTTGGGTCATTTTTGTTTTTTGTTTTTGTTTTTTGGGGTTTTAAGTATTTTTTGTACTTGTGATTTTTCTTTTTTTCGATCATCACATAAAAAAATGAAGAAGAAAACTTACTGTCGACCTAAAGATGTACGAGGGATGAGAGAGAGAGAGAGAGAGAGAGAGAGAGAGAGAGAGAGAGAGACATCCCTCCTTTCCTCTCTCTCTCCTTGGGCCGGAGTAAGGGAAACACTCCTTCATATTGCCAGCCAAAGTGTCCTTGCTTTCTTCCTCCTTCCTTCCCTCCCTCCTTCCTCCATCTTTCCTCCCATCTTAGACTCCTGCCTCCTTCCCTCCTTCCTTCTTTCCTCATTCTCTTTTTCTTTTCTTTCCCCATTACATTTCTCTCTCTCTCTCTCTCTCTCTCTCTCTCTCTCTCTCTCTCTCTCTCTCTCTCTCTCCAATCCCATCCACACCATACTTTCATCTCTCACCGTCCCCATCCTTCTTCCTTCCATGTACCCTTTTCTCTCCCTCTTCCCCTCCATCCTTTCCTCCCTTCTTCCTATCCTTCTCTCCATCCTTCCCTCCTCTCTATCCCTCCTTCCCTCCTCTCTATCCCTCCTTCCCTCCTCTCTATCCCTCCTTCCCTCCCTCCTTTCCTCCCTCCTCGTGCGTTGGAGGGGAAACACTCCTTCATACTGGCGGTCAGAGTGTCCTCGCTTTTAAAAGGCCGAGTCTGCCCAGTTTACGAGGCTCGCTCATGTTGATGGGAGAGAGAGAGAGAGAGAGAGAGAGGGGGGAAGGGATGAGTAGAGAGAGAGGGGGGACGAGGGACGGGGGAAGGAAAGAAAGGAAGAAAAGAAGCAAGAGAAGTGAAGAGAGAAAGGAGAGACAGATGGAGAAAAGGGAAGGAGAGGGAAGGATGTGGGGAAGGAGAGGTGAAGGGAGGCAGAGATAAAGGAAGAATGGGGAGGATAGGAAAAGAGAGAAGAATGATAGAGAGGGAGGTAGGATGGAGAGGCAAAGGGGGAGGAATGGAGAGACGGGGGGAAGGTGAGGGAGGGAGGGAGGGACTGGTATAGGGAATGATTACGATTAGGATAAGAGGGATAGGAAGAATGAGAAGAGAGATACACAGGGAGAGATGAAGCGAGAGATGGAGAGAGGAAAATGATGGGAGGGATTTGAAGAAAGGGAAAAAATACCGAAGATGAAGGAGATGAAGGAGGGAGGAAGAAAGAAATGATGGGAGATGTGGGAAGATGTTAACCCTTTTACTGCGAGGGAAGAAAGAACAGGATGGAAAGAAAGGAATATGAGAAAGAATGATGGTGATGATTATGATTGATGATGATGGTGATGGTGATGATGATGACGATGATGATGATTATTTAACAGGGTAAAAAAAAGGAGGAATTTGAGAATGGATGATGATGATGATGATAAAAGAAGGAAGAGGAGGAAAATTAAAGTGAAAGGCGTGAAAAAGACGCGAGGGAGATTGGAGGGAAAGAGGTAAAGAGAGAGAGGATGGAGGAAAGTGTGGGAGGAGGAGAGGAGGAGGAATGGAAGGAGACGTGGAAAGCTGGGAGGGATTAAGGCAGAGAGAGAGAGAGAGAGAGAGAGAGGAGAGAGAGGAAAGGGGGGAAGGAGGAGGGAGAGGGAAACGAGGAAGTAAAAGCAAGCCAAAATAGGATACTATAAGAAGAAACAGGAGTTGGAGAGGAAAGGAGATGAGGGAGAGAGAGGGAAGGAGAGGGGGGGAGGGAGGGCGTGGGGAGAGAGTGGGAGAGGGAGGAGGGGAAGGAGGAGGAGGCGTAAGAGGAAGGAAATGCCAGAATGAAGTGCCAGGAAAAGGACGAGGAGGGGACGAAGGAGGGGAGAGGGTGAAACATGAAAATAAAAGATAATTAAGAAAAGATGATAAAAAGAAGTAAGACAGAAAGACGATAGACAGAAATAAGGAAGAAATAAAGGAAAATAAAAAGGAGGAAGAAGCAAGATCAATCAGAATGTGCAACACCTGCGCCACCGATTAGACTGAGGACCAAAAATCTGACTTATTTCTGCTTCGTTGACCATTGACAGAGTACCCAAAATAAAATTACTTCATTCTTGCGCGACCCTAAACCCTTCCACTAAGACTTACCCATATCAGATCAAAACTGTTTCAATTGATCTCGTCTTGAAACCTTGAATTTTTACCTTTTCCCGGTGACCTTGACCTTTGACTTTTCAAAATCGAACACCATTATCCCTGCCTAACCCTGAACCCTTCTAGAAAGTTTGGTGTATATGGAATAATTTTTTTTAAGTTGGCCTTATCATGTGACCTTGACGTTTGACCTATTGTACTCATTAGCTGCAAGTCAATCCCTTGGCTGATCTTTAGCCCTTCCACCAAATTGGTCCCGGTCGGATCTAACTATGATTTTTCCATGTGACCTTGACCTCTGACCTTTGACCTAGGCCTTTTACCTTCAGTTTCACGTATTCTAAAACACAAGAGATCATCCCCTTGATTGTCTCTCTACTTTTTCACACAGTTTGGTTAAAATCAGATAAAAACTGAAATATTTAGCTCACACACACACACACACACACACACACACACACACACACACACACACACACACACACACACACACACACACACACACACACACGTCATCTAATAAGACAATTTGCGAAAAACAAGAAATGGAAATAGAATAAGAGGGGAGGGGAAGAGGAGATGACGAAAGCAGGGAGAAAGCGTGACGAAAACGAATGGGAAGCACGGAGGCGGTGAATAAAGGTGACGAATATGTGTGGAAGAGGACGATATATGAGAGAGGAAAATGCATTATGACAGACGACAGAATAGATGAGAGAGAGAGAGAGAGAGAGAGAGAGGGAAGTCGTAAGGAGTGAAAGAATGGGTGAGAAAATTACAATAAAAACGGCGCACAAAAGGAGATAAATGTGAGGAGTGAAGATGGATGGCTGAGAGAGAGAGAGAGAGAGAGAGGGAGAGAGAGAGAGATTGTCTTTACGATTTTTTTTTTTTACGATTTTCTTACGACTTACCTCCACGGATATTATTTTACGAACTCCACAAATTTCGTTTACACTTTGTCTTTACGAGTTGTCTTAATGCGAGTAGTTTTTCCGCACTGTCTTCACGAATTGTCTTTCCTAATTGCCTCTACGAAATGTCCACGATTTGTCTTCAAGTTTTATCTCCACGAATTGTCTTAACGAATTCCCCTTTTCATTGTCCTCATTAATTGCTTTTTAAAATTTTCTTTACGAATTGACCTTTATATTTCTACAGATTTTCGTGAATTATCATAGAATTGTCTTTAAAAATTGTCTTGAGGACCCGTTAATCGATTTTCTTCACGAATTTCCATCTCGAATAAATATCCGTAAATGGTTCCCTGTATGAGATGGGACCGATTTCGTGACCATAAGACCTTTCTTGAGACCAATTTAAGACCGAATTCGTGACCATGAGACCAGTTTCTGAGACCATTTTCACTTCCTTTTCGTTGATAAATAAACTGCTTGACGAAATTACGATTGAATTTCTTGCTATCGCGTCTCTCTGTAAAAATTTTGTGACGTCTTCCCTTGCAATTCGAAAACGGTATATGTATTTTTTTTTTTTTTTTTTGACGTGCCTTCATATCATTCCAAAATTTTAATTAGTTTTTTTCAGTTGAATGGTATCGTGATGGAAGTTTGGCTGTATATATAATGTGGTGAGAGAGAGAGAGAGAGAGAGAGAGAGAGAGAGAGAGAGAGAGAGAGAGAGAGAGAGAGAGAGAGAGAGGAACGTTCATATGTTTTGGTATATTGTGTGTGTGTGTGTGTGTGTGTGTGTGTGTGTGTGTGTGTGTGTGTGTGTGTGTGTGTGTGTGTGGTTTTTGTATACACGTGTGCGCGCACATTTGCGAGTTCTTTCAAAAAGAGGAGGAGAATTAAAGAAAAAATCGAACAAAATAATTAAACCAAGAAATTGAGATACCAGGGAGGAGGAGGTGGACGAGGACGAAGAGGAGGAAGAAGAACAAGAGGAAGAGGAGGACAAAGAAGAGGAGGAGGATGTGGAGGGAGGAGGGAGAGGAAATTAAGAGGAGGAGATAAAGAGGCGGAGGAAAGAGGAAGACATTAGGAGAAGGAGAAGGAGAGCGAGATTTAAAGGAGACTGAGCATAAAGTTGAACAGTCTGGACCTGGGAGTCAAAATAGGGCTATAAATTTCAGTTGGAGGTGACGGAGGCAAGGAGAGAATGATGGAGGGAGGGAGAGAAGGAGGGAGAGAAACGGGTAAGTTGGAGGTAAGAGGGAGGGAGAGAATGAGGAAGGGAAAGTAGGGAGAGAAGGAGTTGGGGATAAAAGGGAGAGAGAGAAAATGTGGAAGGGAAGGAGGCAGTGATGGAATGATGGAGGGAAACAGGGAGAGAAATAGGGTGAGTGGGAGGTTAGAGGGAGGGAAAGGAGGAGGAAGGAGAGAGAGAAAGAGAGGGGAGGGAGAAAATGATGAGATGGAGGTATAGATGAAAAAAGGAGGGAAAGAAGGAAATGATGAAGATAAGTAAAAAGGAAGTAATGAGGATAAAAGGAAAAAAGTAAGGAAGAATAAAAGGAAGAACTAAAGGAAGAAAACAGGGAAGGGAAGAAAAAAGGAAGAAATTGATGAAGGAAGGGAAGGAGGAGAAATGGAGGAAGAAAATAATTAAGAGAAGATAGAGAAGAAAGAAAATATTGGAAGAAAAGGCAGAATTGTTGAAGGAGGAGGAAGAGTGAAGGGATAAGCTTGAGACGTGACTTAAGCGGCGGAGGGAAGGAGAGAATGATGAGGAAAGGAGGGAGAGAAGGGGGGAGGAAAGGAGAAAATAATGTAGGGATGAAGGGGAGAGAAAAACGAGGAATAAGTGGAGAGAGGAAGGCATGGCAGAAGAAAATGAAGGAAAGGGGAGAGAGGAGGAGGAGGGAGAGAAGAAAATATTGGAGGAATGGAAGGAGAGAATAAGGATAGAAGGAAAGAAGGTGGAATAGAAGGAGAGCGTGAAGGAGGGAAGGAGGGAGTCAGAGAGGGGAGGAGGGAGAGTAGGAAGAAGAAGAATTTGGAACCAAGGAAGAAGGACTGAAATTTAAGAAACGGGCAAAGAGAGTAAAGGAAAAAAATAATGGAAGAATAACTAAAGGAAAGAAACAAGAAACAAGACGAGGGAAAGAAAGATAGATAGATAGATAGAAGATAGACAGATAGGTAGATAGGAGGAACAGAAAAAAAGAAGGGGGAAGAAAGTAGAAAAAAACAGAAATTAATGAACGAACGAAGGAGCAAAGGAGAGACAGAGTGAAAGAGGCAATTAAGGACTAAAAAAAAAAAAAAAAAAAGAGCGAAAGGAAATGAGAGGATGTCGGAAGGTGAGAGAGAGAGAGAGAGAGAGAGAGAGGGGGGGGGAATAATTAACCTGTTCAATACTATAACAGGTTTTAGATTTTTACTTTTCTTACAATACGTCTTTCACCTTAAACTGGCCCATATTTTCGTCCTGCTGGAGCGGCTTTCACGTTGATCTGTGGCACAGTACAATACTATATTCTGCATCCTTTCCATAGCATCTTGACCACTATCATATTCTAATGTTAATCTCTTCTTACAGTTCAGTATTCAAGACATCGGGATAGCAATTTGAGGTCAGGTTAGCGTAAAAATAAAGCACACCAGTTTCACTCATTTTGGGAGATTTTCAGAGTGTTTAGCTTCTATAGTTCATTTATCTTAACTTGGCCCATATTTATGCCCTTCTGCAGCTAATTTCACGAAGGGAAGAAAAAAGCAATACTACGGCTCTAATTTATTTCTGTGGCACTTCTTCGTGACTAGCGCGTTATTTTAGTGTTAATGTACTGTTACAACTTGGCATTTAAGACAGATTTATATATATATATATATATATATATATATATATATATATATATATATATATATATATATATATATATATATAAAACAGAACAGAGGAAGGAAAAACAAATGAATAAAAAAATATTCAATGTCAAGTTTAGGTAAAGTTAAAGAGAAAAGTGTACTGACTATCCATACTTTCCACAGCATTTCTTCGTGACTAGCATCGTACTCTAACGTCAATTGATTGTTGAAGCTTAGCATTCAAGATGGAGAGGTGTCAGTTTTAGGCCAGGTTAAAGTGAACAGAATATGGTAGGTGGTTCTCCATGCATTCCACAGAACTTCCTTGTGACCAACATCGTATACTAGTGTTAATGTATCCCCTAAGCTGAATAAAATGAGTAAAATCCCTATCTTACCGAAAGAATTAAGGAATAATGAGTAGGAGAGAAGAGGAATAAAGAGGAAGAGAGAAGAGGAAAAAAGAGGAAGAGAGAAGATGGAAGAACTAAAAGGAAGAGAAAATAAAGAAAATACGAAAAATATGAAGAAAAGGGAAGGGAAACGACGATTGAGAAAGAAAGGAAATTATAAAGTAAAATAGTAATACACAAAGTCACGAAGGTAAATAACGTGGAAATTAAAAAGAAAAAGAGAAAACTGATAAAGTAGACGAGAAAGGTAGCATGATAAGAGAGATGATAGATTGCGGTTGATTAAAGGTTGCAGTGATTGCATAGATAAAAACTGATAGAGAAGAAATTGAGGAAGTTGATAATTCAGGGGAACATGAAGTATTCTGATAAGATGATGGAGGGTCAGATGAGGTGTGATAGTAGTTAATGGAGAACGAATTCCATAGTTAGAGAGAGAGAGAGAGAGAGAGAGAGAGGATCAGAACGGGAGAGACTGACAGACTGACAGACATTTATTCAAAGGGCAAACACTTGAAGGGGAGAGAGAGAGAGAGAGAGAGAGTGATTGGATCAGATCGGGTGAGACTAACAGACTGATAGACATTTATTCAAAGGGCAAACACTTGAAGGAAAGAGAGAGAGAGAGAGAGAGAGAGAGAGAGAGAGAGAGAGAGAGAGAGATAGAGAGAGAGAGAGAGAGAGAGAGAGAGAGAGAGAGAGAGAGAGAGAGAGAGAGAGTGATTGGATCAGATCGGGTGAGACTAACAGACTGATAGACATTTATTCAAAGGGCAAACACTTGAAGGAAAGAGAGAGAGAGAGAGAGAGAGAGAGAGAGAGAGAGAGAGACGGGGGAAGGGTGAGAAGGACAAAGTTTGAGTCCCACGGAGCGAGAAAGAGAGACTGAAGGAGTGTGAGCTAGCTTTAATATGCCAGAGAGGGGTCGTGTTGGTATGAGAATTTAAGATCCCTTGAGAGACAGAGACATGGAGATGGGAGACGGAGGGGAGTGTATATGGGAAAAGGAGAGAGAGAGAGAGAGAGAGAGAGAGAGAGAGAGAGAAATGACGGACCACAAATTGCTGCGATGGAGACAAAAAATGGGAAAATCATGAAAATTCTCTTGTGAACGTCAGGACAAAAGTGAAATAAATGCAAAGAAAAGCTTGTGTGAGATGAAAATAGGACAGACAAGAGGCAGGACACAGAAAAAAAAAAAAAAGACATCTCCGGAAAAGAGAGCCACTGAGAACCACAGAAATAGACAACAGAGCTAAAGAGAAAAAAAAACAGAGAAAAGATTATCTGAGACGGAAAGCAACGGGAAAAGGTACAGGGCACAGGGAAATTACTCTCAAAATACCTGTGGAAGAGAGAAATAAAGTGAACCACAGAAATGGAGAAAGCGGCTTTT
>NC_137017.1:6567809-6577809 GCF_032717465.1 Coenobita brevimanus | reverse complement strand
TTCCTTCTTGCTTTAATCTAACTTTAATATCTTCCATTTTGATACCAGGAGCTTATTGTCCTTTTCTGAATTTTTGGAATTTTGTTTTTACCTTATTGAGCTGTATTACCCATGTAGCCTTTGCCACAAAAATAATAGCATAATTTATTTTTTCTTCCTGTTTCTGATTTTCTTTTCTTCCTTTCATTTATTTTCTTCTCTTTCTCTACGACCAGGTTATTTTATTTTCCTTGAATGTATATGGGTTGATTCGAATTCCCCTCCATTTTCATTTAGGTGAGGGATGCACCGGAACCGTAGCACTTCCGGCCTTATTTGGAACTTTAAGGAACTTTGAAAACTTTCTGTCGGAAACTTGAGATGGGATACCCGGATAGGTATTAATATTTTTTTGGATTTTGTTTTAAGAATAAGTAATTTTAAGCTCATGGTATTATATATTTTCTGTTTATACTTATTATTATTATTTTTTTGCTAAACTAAACTTTAAAATCCTGACTGGAAAAAAGTTCTTGTTGACTATTATATGCATTTTAGATAACATGTATTGCTATAGTCTCTCTCTCTCTCTCTCTCTCTCTCTCTCTCTCTCTCTCTCTCTCTCTCGCTCTTTCATATCCCTCTCTATCTGCCTCTCTTCAAAAACTTACCCCACTTCCATTATTTTTCATTTTCCTCTCTTCTCCCTCCTCTCTTTCCTTCGCTTTCTTCTCTCTTTTATTCCTCTCAGTCTTTTATCCCTCTCTATCTCTCAAAATTTACGCATGCTCTCAGCCCATTTCCACTTTTCTTTCATTTTCTCTCATGTCCTTTTTTTAAATCCTTTTCTCCAACCGATCTGCCTCTCAGTCTTTTTGTCTCTGTCTCTTTGTATATATCTATCTATTTATCTGTCTATATATATCTGTCTGTCTGTCTACCTGTTTATATTTATACACCTGTCTGTCTGTATTTATCTATCTATATCCACCTACTTATCTATCCAGGTCATCTATTCATCCAGCCATCTGTCTATATCTATCTGCCTCTTCTCTCCAGCAGTCTCTCCTCGTCTCTATCTTCCCGTCCTCAAAAACTTTCGCACATACCATTTTTCCTCATTTTCTCTTATGTCTCCTTTCTTTTCTTTTCTTTTTTACCCCCCCCACTCCGCTTAGTGATATACGGTGTGCAGAGGCGGGATAAAATATGTGGGACCTGCCGCCTGCTCTGAACTTTTCTTGTGGGATGGATCTAGCGTTCAACCAGTCCCCTTCCACCCGCCCTAACCACCCTCCCTAACATGCACTCTTTGTCATCTGTATGCCCTCCCCTCTTCTACCCCCCTCAACTCCCCCCCACCTTCCCTTCTCGGATTTTTCTTTCTCCCTAACCTCCATCCCCACTTCTAACCCCACTCACCCTCCCACTCAATCATTCTGTTACACTCCTTCCTTTCCCCGCATCTGTCTTTACCCATTTTCTTTTTTTTTTCACCTCCGCACGACAATTTTTTTCTGTGGTTCTCCCCCTCCCTCCTCCCCCCTACCTTCACCCACACACACCCATTCATCTTTTCATTCCTTCTCTCTCCCCATTTTCTTCTGTCCCTACCTATCTGATTTTTTCTCCCCTCTTCACCTCCCCTCTGTATTTTTTCCTGTTTCCTTCTCCTTCCTCCCTCACACACACCCATGTACTTTTTTTTCTGGTTTGCCCCTCCCTATTTTTCACTCCCCCACACCCCACCCCACCCTGCCTGACCCCACACTATCTTTCCTGTGCCACTCCATCTCAGTCACCTTGCTATGGGTTTTCCTCTCCCTCCCCCACGCAAATTTTTATATCTCCCCCTCCCCAGCATTATCTCCATGCTTCCCCCTCCCCCTTCCCTTTTCAGAATGTCTCTCCCCTCCAGCCTCTCAATGCTACTGTGGTTTTTACATTCCCCTCTCCCCACCTCCACACCACTTTTTCTATCCCCTCCTCCCCACCTCTCCCCTCGTCTCTTGTTTTGTCTTCCCCTCGCACACGGACGCTATTTTTTTAACATCATCCCTCCATCCAACCTCTACATCATTTCTTTGTCCCGTTCCCTCTCCTCCCTCCGGTTCTCCCTTTTCCCCCTGGACAATTATTTTTCCATCTCCTCTGTCCCCGACCCACTCGCTCAGGTTCAGTGGTTTAATCCTTCCTCCGCAACTTCCGCCTTAATATTTCAGTGCCCCCCTCTCTCCCTGGCTCAGCTGTCTCTCCCTCCCCCTTCCTGCTTTCCCCTTAGTTCAGTCTCTCCCTCTCCCTCTTCCTGCTTTCCTCTTAGTTCAGTCTCTCCCTTCCCTCCCTCCTCCCTTCCGCTCAGCCTTTCCATACTTTTTTTAGTCACTTTCTCCTTCCTACTCCCTAGTTTGCTATTTCCCTCCTTCCCTTCCACCCCACCTTTCCATACCTTTCTGTTTCATTCCCTCTCCCCTCTACCTTTCTCCCCCACCCATCCAGTTCAATCCCTCTAGACCAAAATTTCCTCCCCTTGCCTCCCCTTCCTCCCCCTCCCACGCCCCATAACTTACTCCCCCTCCTTTCTTTGCCTCCCGGATCATACCTCCATAATCCCTCTCCTCATGCAACGTCTTTCTAGGCCAAAATTCTGTCCCATAGCCTCCTTTTTTATTGCTTAGTTCTTACATTTCTTTTCCTTCGCCCTTCCTCTTTCTTCCCTCCCTCCCCAATTTTTTATTGCTCTTCCCTTTATGTTGCACCCCTTTTTTTTTCCCTCCTTCCCATCTTTCCTTTCTTCCCTCCTTCTCTATTCCTTTACTGCTCTCTTCCAACTCAAACCCTACATCCTCACGCCTCCTCTGTCTCTTTCTCCTTACCCTTCTGAAGTGGCCGCATCATGTGTACCTAGAAATGTGTTTATTTTTGTATCGAAATGAAGTTCATGTGATTTCATAAACCGATCAGCCTTTGAGTGCTTGTGTGTAGGTGTTTTCATTGTGTGTGTGTGTGTGTGTGTGTGTGTGTGTGTGTGTGTGTGTGTGTGTGTGTGTGTGTGTCAGAGCTTCCAACAAGTGTTTTTAAGGCCCCTCAAAGCTGCCTTCATAAATTCTGAGTACCCACATTTTTTATTTCCTCTTTAGTCTTTATTGGGAAATCTGTTGTTTCCTGTTTCGTTTCGTAGAGCTTTATCTCACTGTTTCAGTCCCTCTTGTTCCATTATTGTCTATGTTTCATTCTACTTCACGTTTTTCTGCTTACTTGCTTCTCTTTTTTTATGTTTTTTTCTTTGTTTTGTCGACTACCTTTTCTTTTTTATCCTCTTTTGTTAAGTACTTTTTTATTATATTTGTTTAGTTTGTTCATCAGTTATCTTTGCTCTTGTTATATCTGTTTGCTGTCTTTCAAGTGATTGATTTGTTTTCTTACAATTTTTATTACATTTCATATTTTTCTCATTCTTTGGGGTTCATCTGCTCTTCATTTCTTCTCCCTTCTTACTTCTCCTCCGTTCTTCTTCCGCCTCTCTTTAAGTTTTCAGCTTTTGCTCCCTATTATTTCCTAATTTTTTATTTTTCTCCTTAAGTTTTCATCATGCATTTACTCTTTTTCTATTATATTCTAATTTAATTGTTTTTCTTTTTCTCACGTTTCTCCTCTTTTTTTCCTTTTTCTTTCTTTTTTTTCTATTATATTCTAATTTAATTGTTTTTCTTTTTTCTCACGTTTCTCGTTTTTTCATTTTTCTTTCTTTTTTCTTTCTTTTTTTTCCCCCTTTGTTTCCTTATCTGTTTTTCCTGTTCCTCTCTTTCGTAGGTGTCCAAATGGCCACTCTTATCTAAATTCACTTCCGTCCAAACTTACATTTTTTTTCCTCCCGACTTTCAGGAGTCACGCCCAGACCATACCTAAGCGGTGATTGCAGGTGAGGCCACGGGGTTTCTTGCTCACTCTTACTTTCTCACTTTCTCACCATCTTTTTTACTTTTTCTTTTCTTTCTTTCCCTCTTTCATTTCCTCTTGTGGTTAACTATCTCTCTTATTTTCTCACTATTTTTATTTGCTTTTTTTTCTACATTCATTTCATCTTCATCCAAATTCTCCTTTACTTTCTCACTTTATCTTTTCTGTTCTTGCTCTTTTTCCTTTTATTTTACCGTACTCCTCTTTTCTCTCGTGTTTTATTTGCTCTCTGTTTTTATTTGCGTTTTTACTACTTTCATTTCCTCTTTCTCATTCTCCTTTTCTTTTCCACTCTTTCTTTTCCCCTTCTACTCTTTTTCCTTTTATTTTTCTCTCCTCTCTTTTCCTCTCTTATTTTCTCAGTCTTATTCTCACTCCTTTAGCGTCTTACCAACTCCGTGTGCCAAGGTGAAGGCCACTGGGTCTCTGGCTCTCTCTTACTTTCTCACTTTCTCACTATCTTTATCTCTCGTATTTTCTGTTTTGCCGCTCTCCTCTTCGCCTCGTCTCTCCAGTTTCTTTCTCTATCAGTGTCTCACTATCTCTAACTCGTATTTTCTCTAACCTGATTTTCTTTTAGCTTCCCTATTCCCCTCTTTCTTTTCCTATCAGACTTTCATTTATTCCTTCATCCTCATCTTTCTTTATATTTTTATTTTCTGTCATTTCCTTCTTTCCTACCTTCTCAGTTCCCCAGTAAGAGATCTGTTGTGGTCTATTTTTTCTTTATTTTTCTCTCCATTTCTTACTTTCCCAGGATATTATTATAGTCTCCCCTCTTTCTCTTTCTCACAAATAATTCTACATTTTTCGATGTGTTTCTTCACATTTCAACTCGTCTCATGTTCCACCTTTACGCTCATCTTTTCTTCGCGGTGAGAGAGAGAGAGAGAGAGAGAGAGAGAGAGAGAGTCTAAGGCTTAACTGGAAATAGATCATTGCCAAGTACAAGAGGTAAAAGGAGGGCAGGGGAAGGAGGTGGGGGAGGTTAGAAGGGCTTATGAGAGAGAGAGAGAGAGAGAGAGAGAGAGAGAGAGAGAGAGAGAGAGAGAGAGAGAGAGAGAGAGAGAATTAATATCTGATAAGTACGTCGAGATGGAGAGTGAGGAATGTGTGTGTGTGTGTGTGTGTGTGTGTGTGTGTGTGTGTGTGTGTGTGTGTGTGTGTGTGAGAGAGAGAGAGAGAGAGAGAACTAAGTGAAGATTGAGGCCTCACGCTGTGGTTACTGGGTTAATAGGTTATTGCCACATACACGAGGGGAGGGGAGAGGAGGGAAAGGGGCGGGAGGGGAAGAGTGGGGAATTGAGAGGAGGGAAGGAGAAGGAAAGGGATTTGGAGAGATATGACAGGAGGTAGAATGGGGTGAAAGAGAGGAAGCAAGAAAGAAGCAGGAAGAGGGGTAAGAGTGAGGGTGAGGGAGGAGATATAGAGGAAGATATAATAGGAGAATAGAGGGAGATGAGATGAACAGCGAACTGGGGAGAGGAACAAAGAGGAAAAGAGGCTTGGATAGGGGAAGTGAGGGGTAAATGAAGGTAAGAGGAACGTAGAAGAGGTAGAGAGCGAGAGGAAGTGGTAAAAATGAGAGGAGGGACGGCAAGAGGCTAACTGAGGGAGTGAGAGATGGAGAGAGTAGATGGAGGAAAGGAGAGGAGAGTAAAGAAAGTGAGAGAAGAACTCGAGGAGGTTGTGGGGATGAGAGAGGAGAGGAAAAGAGACTCGAGCAATAAAGGAGAAGGGAAGGAAGAGGGAAAATGGAGAGAGGAGAAGAGGGGGAGAGCATAAAAGAAGCAAGGAGAGAGGTGAAACTAAGAGGAAGAGATGAGGAGGAAGCGGAAGGAAGAGAAAGTGGGCAACGAAGAGGCAGGTGTGAACGTGATGGGGGTAGAAGAGGCAGGAGTAGGGAGAGGAGAAAAGAGAGACAATGATGCAGAGAGAGGGGTGAGAGTGAGAGGAATGGGAAGATTGCTGAAAAGGAGAGCAAGAGAGAGAGAGAGAGAGAGAGAGAGAGTAAAGAGACTAGGGAAGATTACCTAGCACTAGAGAGGGTGTCAGTACGTGCTGTGAGAGTGAGGTGTGAGGGTACTAGCGTGTCGACCCCAGAGAGAGAGAGAGAGAGAGGTGGCGTGAGTAATAGCAACAGCTGTGTGTGAGAGAGAACAATTTGATGGAGGGAGTCAGCTGTGTGTAGTGATATCAGATGACAATATAATAACCCTTGTCTCTTTTATCTTTCCTTTTTTTTTTTTTTTTTTTTTTTTTTTTTTTTTTTTTATTTGACTTTTCTTTTTTTTTTTTTTTACCTACTGACGATTTTTTTCCTTTTTAATGGATTGGTGGATACTTTTTACTTTTATTATTCCTAAATTGTATAGCAAGATATTTACTCATTTTTCTCCTTAAGTAAGCAAGGTGTTTACTCATTTTCTTCCTTAAGTAAACAAGATATTACTCATTTTCCTCCTTCCGTAAGCAAAATATTTACTCATTTTCCTCATTAGTAGGCAAAATATTTACTCATTTTCCTCCTAAAGTAAGCAAGATATTTACTCATTTTCCTCCTAAAGTAAGCAAGATATTTACGCATTTTCCTCCTAAAGTAAGCGAGATATTTACTCATTTTCCTCCTTAAGTAAGCAAAGTATTTATTCATTTTCCTCCTTCCGTAACCAAGGTGCTTACTCATTTTCCTCCTTAAGTAAGCAAGGTATTTACTCATTTTCCTCCTTAAGTAAGCAAGGTATTTACTCATTTTCTTCCTTAAGTAAGCAAGGTATTTACTCATTTTCTTCCTTAAGTAAGTAAGGTATTTACTCATTTTGCTCTTTTTCTTCCTTCAATAGTCCAAGTTTATCAAAAATATTATGGGATCTTTACTCCTTTATTTGTTGATCGTGACTATAATCTATCAATGTATCAGTCTATATAATCTATCCATGTATCTGTCTATCTATAGCCAGACGCCATAATCCATAAATGAATGAAATTAAATAAAATATACATATGGTGCCAGACTCCCCGATGCATAACATTATTTATTCTTCACCCAAAAGTCAGAGGAACCGAAATGAAAAGCAGGATAAGTATAAAACTCTGGATTATTAATGAACAATAAAAACAGATGAAAGTAAAAAATGGTGTTAGGATCCATTATCAGCACATGCATTTATTGGTGCCGCGAGAAGCCGAGCAATGGAAGTGAAATGAAGATATAAATAAAATACGAAACATAGATTATCAAAAACGAGTACGGATAAAATGATAAGAGAACCTAGATGTAAAAAAAAATAAATAAACGCAGCTAATAATTGGGAAGATAAGAGTAAATGAAAAGGGATAGATGTAAAAGCTGTAAAAAATAACACAAAGAGTTTAAATAAAGAAATAGATTTAAAAAAAATAGATATATATAAGCAGCGTCCCAAATAACCAAAAAGTATGAATAAATAGAACAATAAATAACCAAAATAAATAAATGAAAATTCCAGATATAAATAAAAAGTAGCATAAAGAATAATCCAAAAAGCCCAGACAAAAATGGAGAAAAAATAAATAAAATAATTAAAAAAAAATTAGTAAATAAATAGGTGTATGGCTGTGGAGACGAATGTAAAACAAGTACATGACGCCGAATAGAGATGTGTGTGTGTGTGTGTGTGTGTGTGTGTGTGTGTGTGTGTGTGTGCCCTCCCGGTAACTGATATTCTCTGATGGAAGCGAAATATCGGACGTTTAATTTTGCATATATTTTGCGTTTTTTTTTTTTTTTTTTTTTTTTTTTTTTTTCCGACGGGAAATGCGATGTAGAGGCAGGTGTAGCGGGAAAATTAACCCAGTACCGTATTAATTTCTCTCTCTCTCTCTCTCTCTCTCGTACTGAAGGGACTCTGCAGTAACGCTGATGGTGATAGGGTGAGGGAGGGTGAGCGCAAGGGTGTAACAAAAAATGAGTGTGATTCCAATGACGATGTAGGGTGAATATTACGTCTCTCTCTCCCCTCCTCACCTCCAAGTCTTCCCTTTCAGCCTCCCCATCACGTTCCCCTTACCATTAAAAGTTAGAAGATGTCCCCTTTGCCAGTTAGGGTTAGTTAGTGCCCCTCCTAATTAGTCTGTATCTTGTGGTAAGTTAGGATGGATTTGTGGCTATTCTTGTTAGTTATTATTATCCTGTTAGAGGTAGAGTTAGTATTGTGTTTTGAGTTAGGACAAGTTAGTATCGCTCCTAAGTATGTCTGTATTCTCTTTGTAAGTTAGAATGCCGATATCCATCTCTGTTATGAATTAGGATCAGATTTTAGTATTCCTAAGTTAATATAGTTAGAATGGTATTATAAGTTAGGACAAGTTAGTATCCCTCCCCGCTATTAGTCTGTCTCCAGTGATATAAGTTAGTCTGTGTTAGTACCCACCACTGTTATGAATTAGGATCGCATTATAGTTAGTATCCCGTTGTATATAAGTTAGTATAAGTTCGTACCATTATAACTAAGCCTAAATAACTATCTCATTGTGAATTTTTGTCCCAGGAGAAGTTATTTTCCCCTCCTGATATAACTACCATTGCTCTGTCAATCAAAAGTTAGTGGAAGTTAGTATCCCTTCTCATTATAAGTTACTAACCCTCCCCACTGAGCACAAGAAGTTAGTCACTGTAGCCTTGAATGGTGGTGACTCAGTGGATGCCGTGTTTGCCTCCCGATCTGCGCCATTGTGAGTCGTATGATATCTTTCCATTTCCTGGCAAATATTCACACTCTGATAACACAGACTTCAACACACAAACATAATTATAACACTCCTCTCACTAAAAACACTTCATTTTAATTCGTACATAGCCATTGTGGGGGAGGGTTTTTTCTTCCTATCACGCTCCCTCCCAAAAGAACCTCCATCCGTGCAGTCAACCTCTTAAAGATTAATTCAGACACAGAAATAAACCTGATCTTTTGCCCCCTCTCCTTCCGTTGCATTGATCCAACAGCCACTCTTCTATTCATTTCATGCTGTAACGTAGTAAGGGATGTGTCTTTGTGTTAGTTGTTCTGATTTTGTTGGTGTTCCTGGTGCTTTGTGGTTGACATACATAGATACATACATACATATACATACACATACATATATACATACATACACACACACATACATATATACATACATATACATACACTATATATATATACATACATATACATACACTATATATATACATACATACACACATTCATGCACATACATACATACATATACATACATGCATGTGTACATCTACACAGAATAAACAGATAAATTGATAGGTACATAAACAAGCACTGACGAATATATAGAAGATTGCAAAGTACTTCTTTTATGGTATATCAGAGAGGAGGAGAGAATATGGATGGAAGTAGACAGATGGACAGATAGAGATATTTATTTGGAGATGGACAGATAGATAGACAGATAGGTAGATCTTTATATGGTGATAGATGGATAGATAGGCAGATAGATGGATAGATAGATTGATCGACGTAAAAGTGGAAGATTGATTGGAAGGTAAGAAGAGAGATTATTGAATTGCCTTTGTACGTAAGAGAAGAATATTCGCGTTTTTGTTGGAGAGAAGAGATAAATACGAGTAGATTGAGTGACGGAAATACAGACAGAAAAAGAAAGGTAGATAAGGAGAGGAAGGAGATGGAAATGTTGATAAAAGTGACAGATAAGTAGGTAGGTAGATAGATAGATTGATAGATAGATAGGTAGGTATGTAGATAGATAGGTAAGTTTGTAGGTAGGTAGGTGGATGGATGGATGAATGGGTGGGTGGGTGGATGGATGAATAGATAAATGAACAGATTGGTAGATAAATAGGTAGATAGGGAGAGAGAGAGAGAGAGAGAGAGAGAGATAGAACATTTAAATAGATAGCCAGGTAGATAGACAGTGAAACAGAAAACGAAAGAAATGACAGGAATGTAAGAAGATGAGTGGATAAACAAACAGATAGATAGACAGGAAGATGGAAAAAATAGATAAATAGAAATAGACAGAAGTCACAATATTCAGTTGTGATATCTCACCA
>NC_137017.1:6547809-6560309 GCF_032717465.1 Coenobita brevimanus | reverse complement strand
TCTTCCTTCCTTCCTTGTTCAGGCCGTATCTCTCGTTTCTTCCTTCCTTCATTTTCCTTCCTTCCTTCCTTCCTTCAGCCATTCCCTCCTTCCTCCCTTCTTTCCTCCTTTTATCCTTTATTTCCAAACTTTCCCTAATTCATCCTCTTCCTTCCATCGTCTCTCCCTCCCGCGCTCCCTCCTCCCCTCCCTCAAGCCTTTCTTTCCTCCCTCTTTCCCTCCCTCCCTCCTCCTGGAACCCAAGCAAGCCAGATTTTTCAATTTCCCGTAAGCGATTGGTGCCGGGGCGACGGAAGGAATGGAGGGATTTGGAGGAGGGACAATCAGCAGGTATTGGCAAGGCTGTAATCGCCCTAGTGAGAGAGAGAGAGAGAGGGGGGGGGAGGGGGCGTGATTTTCAGGATTGGTGTAAAGTGAGTATCGTAGAAAAATTCCTGTGTGTGTGTGTGTGTGTGTGTGTGTGTGTGTGTGTGTGAGAGAGAGAGAGAGAGAGAGAGAGAGAGGGAGAGAGAGGAGGGGAGGGTTGATTGTGACGATGAGCGTTACAGTTAATATAGACTGGTGAAAAAATGTGTGTTTAATAGGTGTGTGTGTGTGTGTGTGTGTGTGTGTGTGTGTGTGTGTGTGTGTGTGTGTGTGTGTGTGTGTGTGTGTGTGTGTGTGTGTGTGCAGTTGCGTTTGCGTGCGAAAGTTTAATGGAAGGAAGAGCGAGATGTTCATAAGGGACAATTCGCCGCTATTGGCGAGCTGGTAATCGCCCATGTTGCACGGATCAGATGAGAGAGAGAGAGAGAGAGAGAGACTTCGTTTTGCGTGTGAGATTGGGTGTGAGAGTTGAAGAGACTGTCCAGATGCATATTTGAGTGCGTTTTATGTCTACGAATGCATGTCTGTCAAAAACTGTATGGCTTTGCGTGTGATTGAGTGCGAGTTTCGAGCGTGTGTGTGTGTGTGTGTGTGTGTGTGTGTGTGTGTGTGTGTGTGTGAGTGTGTGTACCGTTATAATTAATCACAATATCAGTATGTGGTATAATGAAGTCATTTGCATAATTCACTGAACTGTGAAATGAAAATAAAATGTTGTTAATAGAGTGCATGGTTGAGGGCGTGTGAGTGCGTGTGCGTGCGTGAGTGAATGCTTGTGGAGAGGGAGTGAGTGACTGGGTGCGTGTGCGTGAGTGCGTGAGTGAATGCATGTGGAATGGAGTGAGTGCTTGTGGATGTATGTGTGTGTGTGTGTGTGTGTGTGTGTGTGTGAGTGTGACTGGGTGCATGTGAGCGAGGGAATGCGTGCTCGAATGCGTGTGAGAGCGCCTGATCGAACACGCGTGAGAGGGAGTGCGTGATTGAGATAGAGAGCGTGACTGAGTGCGTGATTGAGTGCGTTTGCGAGAGGGAAGTCCGGGTTGATGGGCGAATGGATTTATGGGCCATTTCACTGTTCCTGCTTCTGTTTGCCGACTCACTCCATTTACTACACTAGAAAATAGGATTAGCAAGTGTGTGTGTGTGTGTGTGTGTGTGTGTGTGTGTGTGTGTGTGTGTGTGTGTGTGTGTGTGTGTGTGTGTGTGAGTGTGTCTCCGAACTTGTAAAGAATTTTTCGAGAGAGAATGGGAGGGGGGATTAGAATCAGAGGGAGGGAGAGAGAGAGAGAGATGCGTGCGTGTATTATTGTGTGTGTTTGCGTGTGTGAGTGTGCGTGTACGTGCCTTACCTACAACCCCCTCCCCCCCGTGACCCTACCCGGATCGATGGCTGTGTGTGACTGTTGAACAATGAGAGCAGTTACGTTAGACTCCCCTTGTAGGCCCTTCCCTACCCTATCCTACCCTGCCTTATGCTACCCTGCCTTATCCTGCCCTGCCCTTCCCTGCCCTGCCCTGCCTTGCCTTGCCTTGCCTTGCCTTGCCTTGCCTGCCCTGCCCTGCCCTACCCTATCCTACCCTGCCTTACCTTGTCCTACCCTAGTACCCTATGCTACCCTGCCTTACCTTGTCCTACCCTAGTACCCTATCCTACCCTGCCTTACCTTGTCCTACCCTAGTACCCTATCCTACCCTGCCTTACCTTGTCCTACCCTAGTACCCTATCCTACCCTGCCTTACCTTGTCCTACCCTAGTACCCTGTCCTACCCTGCCTTATTTTGTCCACCCCAACCCTACCCTACCCTACCCCGCCTTATTTTGTCCACCCCCACCCTACCCTACCCTACCTTAGTTTGTCCATCCTTGCCCTACCCTACCCTACCTTAGTTTGTCCATCCCTACCCTACCCTACCCTACGCTACCCTACCCTACCCTACCCTACCCTACCCTACCCTACCCTACCCTACTACTCCACATCCTGCCCTCCCCTGCCCTGCCCTACGCTATCCTACCCTGCACTATGCATGTCACGCCATCGGTCCTCTATTGATTGGGGCCAGGCAGAGAGAGAGAGAGAGAGGGAGAGAGAGAGAGAGAGAGAGAAGTAAAGGGATTTAAGACAGACATACAGACAGACGGACAGGCAGGCAGAGATAAGGGAAGATGAGAAATGATGAAAGGCTGCGAGAATGAGAGTGGAGAGACTGAAAGCTGAAAGCACTGGTAACGAAGGAGAGAGAATGAGGAGAGCTGGTTAAAATGGAGAGAGAGAGAGAGAGAGAGAGAGAGAGAGAGAGAGAGAGAGCAAAGAAAATAAGGAAATAGATGCAAATATAAGGCAGAGAAAAATGAAGGTACAATCTTAGTGTTACTGTGTTGCATGAATGTACAAACCACGCAGCCCTTTTCCTCCTTACTAGGTGATTCGGCCTTTATATTAATAGATAGGGCTCTAAAGGTACCAGGAAGGCGAACGGAATGGCTCTCCCCGGCCCTCCATACCCTCCGACAAACCTGGGTACAGGATATTAGCACGAAACAGCACCTTTCAGGAATTATAAAACTTGTTGAAAATTTGACACTATTGTACTTTTAAAATTTTCAGTCTTCATAAGTTGTACCTATAAGAAAAGAAAATGAATTGTTGATCATTTACCTCTATCTTACGTAGGCAAAGTTTAAGCGTTATTAATACACAATGCCGTTTTTAATCATGCACCTGCACGTCTGAGTTAACTCGTTGGCCTCTTGCTTAATGGAGTCGACTCTTTGGAAGGAAAAACAAGGCGTGTCCGTAGCCGGGGGAGGGTAAAATGAAGCCCCCCACCTCCAGCATTTTTTTTACTTTTTTCTTTTGCAGAGGATGACACAGAAGAGTGAAAAACAAATTAAGTAAAAAAAACATGAAGAGATTGTTGTATATGACCTACCGAAAATAACTAAGGAATTATATTTGTCCCATTAACTTGTGACTCCCTCAAGTTACAGAATGTGGAATGGATTGGTTTGATATGAGTGTGTTATTTGCGTTATAGAGCGACTGTAAGGTTAAAAGGATGTTGACGGTATAATACAGAATTTAATTGCATGAATACTGTAGGAGCAATTTCACCTCGATCTCAGAATGTAATAGACTCTGAAACCACACAAAGTCTCCTGGGAAGACAATCAACAGATGGGTTTTAATCTAGTTATTCCCTTTAGATCTCCATCCCCCCCACCCCCCATGCCTTGCCTACCCCCCATTCCACCCCGACCCCACACCTACCTACCTTTCCACTCCCTCTACCCCTCCCTGACCCTCCACCTTAACTCGAGCCCCTCCCAGTCACCTCTCACCTCCAACCCCCATGTCCTTCCTACCTCCCCCCATTCCACCCCCACCCCATCCCTTCCTACCTTTCCTTTCCCTCTACCCCTCCCTAACCCTCCACCTTAACTCGAACCCCTCCCAATCCCCCCTCACCTCCAACCCCCATGTCCTCCCTACCCCCCATTCCACTCCATACCACCCCTACCTACCTCTCCACTCCCTCTACCTCTCCATAACCCTCCACCTTTACATGAACACCTCTCAGTTCCCCCTCATCTCCAACCCCCCATGTCCTCCCTACCCCCCATTCCACTCCATGCAACCCCTACTTACCTCTCCACTCCCTCTCACCCCACCCTAACCCTCCCCTCTTACTCTTCAACCCTCTCTCTACAACTCCACCCCCTCATCACCTATCCCATCACCTTTCCTCCTACCTTCCCTTGTTTCCTCATCAGCAGTTAGGTCATAACGAAAATAGACATAGATCAGCATTTTATAGATTAACTTCCCTCCCGCACCCTTGTGAAAAATTGAGTTAGACAGAGAGACAAATGAACAGACAGTCAGATCGAAAGACAGACAGACAGACAGACAGACCGTGAGGCTGAGCCATTAGGTAGGTGCATTGTTTCGTAGATTTGGTATAGATGAGAGAGAGAGGGGGGGGGAATAATTGCCACTGAGCCGGAAGAACTGCCTAGACAGCGCAATAAGTCGACATAGAGCTGCGCATAATAATACTAGAGTCTCAATTAAAGAAAGAGAGAGAGAGAGAGAGAGAGACAGAGAGAGAGAGAGAGAGAGAGAGAACGTATAGGCCGACTGTAATGAAGAAATGAACACAGACGTAATTTTGTGACATGAGAAGGGGAACCTAAAATTTTTCGTTCACACACTCTTCCCATTAGAGAGAGAGAGAGAGAGAGAGAGAGAGAGAGAGAGAGAGAGAGAGAGAGAGAGAGAGAGAGAGAGGGGCACTAAAATAATTTCGCGTCTCCAATCTATACCGAGGACATTGAGTGAAAAATGAGGCTATCAGAAGAAAATGGCAAAAATGAATGGTTGAGAAAAATGGAATTACACGCATATCAGGCCGGTGGCAGACGAGGGGAGAGGGAGGGAGGGAGCGGAGGGGAGGGGAGGGGAGCAGAAAGTAGAAGGAAGAGAGAGAGAGAGAGAGAGAGAGAGAGGGGGAAGGAAAGATGAGGGAGGAGAAAGAAAGAGGGGGGAAAAGGAAGGATAGGAGAGTAGAAGGAAAGAGAGAGGGAGAGGAGAAGGAAAGATGAGGGAGGAGAAAGAAAAAGAGAGAGGGCAGAACGGTGGATGAGGGAGGGGAAGGAAAGCGAGTGGAATAGAGAAGGAAAGGATAGTGAGTGAAAAGAGGGAGGGGAAATGGAGGGTAGTAGAAGAGGGGAAGAAGGAAGGAAAAATGAGGGAGGAAGAGGTAAGGAGGAGAGAAGAGGGAAAGGGGGGTTAGGAGACAAGAGGGGAAAGGAAAGGAGGGGTAGTGGAAGGGAAGGAGAGGGAGGGAGAGAAGAAGGTAGCGGTGAAGGGAGAAAGTGGAGAAATGAGGGGAAATAAAGGAAAGAGGGAGAGAATGGAAGGGAAAAGAGAAGTGAGGGAAGAGAGAGAGGGGAGTCATAGAGCTGCATGCGTATCAGAGCGGAAACAGACGAGGGGAGGGGAGGGGAGGGAAGGGGAGAGAGAAAGAGGGGAAGGGAAGGGGAGGAAATGTGGAGGAGTATACAGAGAGAGAGAGAGAGAGAGAGAGAGAGAGAGAGAGGAGAAAAGAAGAAAGGGAGAGAAGGAGAAGGAAGAAAATGAGGAGGAGGGGAGAACAAAATGGGGTGTGTGAGAGAGGGATGGAAGAAATGAGGGAGAAGGGAAGCAGAGAAATGAGGAAGTGAGAGAGAGAGAGAGAGAGAGAGAGAGTGAGGGGGGGGGGAAGGCTGTGGTATTTCAGGCATAGAGAGAGCGCGCAGAAGAGAGAAGGGAAGGGAGGGGGAAAATGGGTAAGAGACAAGAGGGTGAGGGAAGGGAGTGAAAGGGAGGAGGGAAGGAAGAAAGAAAAGAGTGTCGGGAAAAGAGGGGTAAGAAGGAGGAGAGCGAGAGAGAGAGAGAGGGGGGGGGGAAACACGCTATCAGAGGCGCCGGATGAAGTGAGGCAGATAAGAGAAATGAATAAAAATGATACACAGTCCACTCAGAATAATTTCACAGCGAGCTTCTCCGCTGCGTCCTCATTTACTTATTTATTTTTTTGCCTGTCTTGTTGCTGCTATACTCTTTTCACTTTGACTTGGCTTAAAATTTCCACATGTTCATTCTGAATATCGAGTTGTAACAGTGGTTTAGCTAGATTATTGTGCTAGTCACGGAGAAGTGCTGTCAATAGTATGAAAATCAGTATCATCGTAACAATAGATTGCCACTAGAATATGGTATCAGTCACGAAGAGTTGCTTTGAATAGGATGTGGAGCAGTAACATTGTCTTTCTGCCATTGAGCTGTGTAAAATAAGTTTCAAAAGAATGATAATCGAGGCCAGGTTAATATAAAATCGCTGTAGTAAATATTGATAGATTGCTTTTATAGCCTGCTCACTCTCAGCTGAATAAAATCGTCTGGCATAGCTGGAAATAAACCACTAGAGTTGTTCCCACCATGAACAGGTCAACAGAAATCCACCCCACTCAATTATCTTACATTCGCAACACCCCCTTTTAGCTCGAAAATGATTATAGAAAAATAACATCAGAACGCTTTTACAACGAGCTTCTGCAGCGATATCAAGGGCCTTCTTATTTTTCATGCCTGCAGATATTTTCAGTTTCGTTTGGCAACGATTTCTCTATTTTTATTTTTAATTCGTGTCCCTCTTATCTCTAAAATGGATGAATAAAATTAATGGAGAATTTTACAGCATGACTGAAACGGTATCAGATGTATTCATGCGTTTATGTAAAGTTTCCGGATTTATTTTTTATTTTCTATATTGGCCACCTTTAACTCGAAAATGAGTATAGAAAATAAAGATGAGAACAGTTTTACACAGACGATCTATAGTGAAGCAGTGGTGGAATTAGTTGTCCCTTTAGCTTTGAGTGATGAGTAATTAAACTGAGGAAACATTATGAAGTGTCAAGGATAGTTTGTTTCACGTGCTTACGAAATCTTAGGAAAAGTAATAGTTCCCTAACTGTATTTATTCATTTATTTTTATTTATGTTTTGGGGCAAAATACGGACATATTTTCGATTCTCTCTCTCTCTCTCTCTCTCTCTCTCTCTCTCTCTCTCTCTCTCTCTCTCTCTCTCTCTCTCTCTCTCTCTCTCTCTCTCTCTCTCTCTCTCTCAGCCTAAGAAGACGTTTGGTATTGAAGAGGTTTAGAAGCTGTGGAGGCATCTTAAGTAAATAAAATCGTCCGTCAATAGCAGGATTAGAAAGCACTCAGAAAGGGCATACCTCCGCCATCACCACTAAAATTTAAGACTGACTGATGTAATTTTTGTTTTCCCTCCAGACGAGTACTTTTACGGTCTCACATGGCCAGTCATTTAAGTCTACGGTCTGATTCTGCGCTGTTACTGAATATCCAGAATCCCTTCTAGTGTATCGCCAAATGTGTTTCAGAACTTCGTGGGAATTGTACGTGTATTACCTGGCAGTGTAGGCGATCCTAAGTGTAACAGGAACATCCCATCCCATCCCATCGCACCCCATCCCATCCCATCCCATCCCATTACCGAGAGTACCTTCACGTTGCACAGGAGCAGTACCGGCACTTCAGTACTTTTTATACTCTTCATCCTTTCCGGTCAATCTTTTATCTCGAATATGAGTATAGACTGAGAAAAAGTGAGAGCAGTTCCAGGAAAAACAATTCTAGTTCTCTCCTACTTTTTTATTTCTGTGTCAGTACCTTCCTCTGTTAATGTTATGAGTCCATTTTATTTTTCTGTTTTCGTCCTCTTGTGACACCTTGCACTCCTGTTATGATATCGGAAAACCGTGCCTCGTTCTTGCACCAATTCGTTTGAAATGGCACGTCTGTGACACGTATTTTTTTTACTTCATATACAATGTGAGTTTTAGTGGGTTCGGTTATTGTTCATGGCTCCATTTCGTGTAGCGCGAACTTGTGTGTGTGTGTGTGTGTGTGTATGTGTGTGTGTGTGTGTGTGTGTGTGTGTGTGTGTGTGTGTGTGTGTGTGTGTGTGTGTGTGTGTGTGTGAGGATTTTTTTTTTTACAGCTTAACTCGAAGAGAAGTATGAGATAAAATCTCTCATACTAAATTCGTTTCTTCCTTCATATCACCATGTGTTAGTACAGAAAAAGCCGTCTCTCTTCCGAAAGCTCAGTTCTTCCTCCTTGCTTCCATTTATGATAGCCTACGTTGTTCTCACAAATATATATATATATATATATATATATATATATATATATATATATATAGATAGATAGATAGATAGAAAGATAGATAGATAGATATATTTGCTGAGACTTCACTTCACCGTGAAGATATGTATGCAAACTAACCGAAGGCGTACGTGGTATCCATATTGAAGTGAAGTCTCTGCAAATATGGATACCACGTACACCTTCGGTTTGTTTGCATACATATCTTCACGGTGAAGTCTCTGCAAATTTGGATACCACGTACACCTTCGGTTAGTTTGTATATACTATATATATATATATATATATATATATATATATATATATATATATATATATATATATATATATATATATATAATATCCTTCCGTGGTATTGCTGATACTACCCTGCAATGAAGGACGATATATATATATATATATATATATATATATATATAATCTCCTTCCGTGGTATTGCTGATACTACCCTGCAATGAAGGACGGGTATGGTACCTGTCCTGCCAACGTTATTTTTTTTACCAGCATTTCCTCTTGACAACTGTAACTCGCAAATGACTACAGAGATAGATAGACAGACAGTAACAGACAGATACAGGCAGATAGACAGACGCAGCCGCTTACCGTCTTATTGCCGATGCTCTTGACCCTGCAGTTGAGTACGGCAGTGGTGCCTAGTCTAGCGGTCACATTGCCTGACTCCTGGTAGTCAAAGTAGGGGGTGTCGGGGTGGTGAAAGAAGGCGCCCTCGGCCTCCTGCCCGTGGATGATGTTGCGCTGGACCCTATGCCCGCCCACGCCGGCCACACACACGCCTGTTGGGTGGGAGGAAGAGAGTGATACTGAAACAGATTATGACAGTGGAAGAGAATATGGAGGTTGTGTGTGTGTGTGTGTGTGTGTGTGTGAGAGAGAGAGAGAGAGAGAGAGAGAGAGAGAGAGAGAGAGAGTGAGTCTGACTGTGTGGGTTGCAGAGGCCGCAAGAAAGAGGAGTGAATGGGAGTGAGATTGAGGGCGAGAGAAACAAGGAGTGAAAGAGATGGAGAGGGAGAGAGACAGTGAGTGGGAGAGATAAATTGAGAGGGAGTGGTAAGAATGGCGCTAGGAAAATCAGTGAGGGATTTGGAGGGGGGAAAAGCGAGGTGGTGTGGGTGTGATGGAAAGAGAGAGTGAGAGAGAGAATATATTGAAGATGAACTGTAAAATTAAATGAAAAGTCATAAATTATCCATGGATGGGAATTGAAATATACCATGCGAATCAAGTTGCTTTTTTTTTTATTATTATTCTTTCCATTTCAGACGATTTACATATTTTTCTGCTTAATCGCAAATTTTCGAAATGAGGGGGGATTGTTGTAAGCTCCATTAACTCTGGCTAAAAATTTCCTGTAATAAAAAAAAATCGTATGGAAATAGTAGGAATAAAATATCATTGTCTTTAAGAAGTTATACAAAAGACTGAGGAACTAATGGAATCCTGAAAGAAAATTGTGTTAAAATCTGATATAGAAAACAGGGAAGCAAAAAGATGGAAAACAAGGATAAAATGGATAGAGATAACTTTAAATTCCACAAGAAGGATGTTGCAGGATAGAGAGAGAGAGAGAGAGAGAGAGAGAGAGAGAACATAATCAAAGCAGAAGAAGTGTTGAAACTGAATATAGAAAAAGGTAAAATACAAGTCAGAAAATGGGATGCTAGCTTTAATAAGAGATACGGGTAACTCTAAAGAAATTCCAGGAACGGAATTCCAGAGAAAGAGGTTAATTGAGACATACGTTCAACCTGGGCTTCCTGCTTTTTTCTTTAATTTTCTTTAATTTACTCTCTGGCCTCCTTTCTTAACGTCTCTAATTTTCTTCGTTTTAAGTGATCATTTTAATTAGCTCTACTCAGTCTCTCTCTCTCTCTCTCTCTCTCTCTCTCTCTCTCTCTCTCTCTCTCTCTCTCTCTCTCTCTCTCTCTCTCTCTCTCTCCAAAATGTATTTCAGAAAACAGCAGAGATAGAGGATCACAGTATGAGAGAGAGAGAGAGAGAGAGAAGAAAAGTTTAGACAGCTCACAGGAGGGGATGTAGTATAGGGTTCGAGCCTGTGGCATGGCATAGGTAAGGGGATGTCTGATAAAAAGTACAATATTGGAATTTGTGGGGTAATAAAGGAAAAAAAGAAAATTGTCCAAGAGTCTGTACATGTCCGTTGTCATGCTCTTATTTATTGTTTTTCTTGTTGGAAGAATCTGCTTTCGCCTTATTGTTTTTTATGTACTCTTCCCTGTTCTTTTCTTCCTTTTCCTTCTTCTCTCTTTCTTAATATATTGAATCAGCTCTTCTTTTTGTTTCTTCTGATATCTCTTCGCTCCTCGTCCTCTTTCTCCTCTTCCTCTCGTTCTCGTTTTGCATCTCTTCCTCTCTTTCTCATGTTGCTCCTCCTCCTCCTCCTCCTCCTTTTCCACTTTCTCTTCCTCTCTCTCATTTTGCTCCTTCTCTTCCACATCCCTCTCCTATCCTCTCCTCTCTGCTAATCTCTCTCATTCCGTTTAACTCCATTAAGCCTGCAGCCTCCTCCTTCCCTTCATTCCATTAGCCTCGTTTCACCCCCATTCACCCCATCACTCACCCTATTGACCCTATGAATGGGTCACGGCATTGTAGGAGGGTATTTGTGTTAAATGCAGCTTGTATCTCTATTAATAAGTTGCAAAGAGACGAGCTGAAAAGAGAAATAAAATGCCTAGGGATTCTGAATTAGTCTTGTGTGAACTGTCTGATGGTGATATAAGCATACACTAACATATAAACACACACACACACACACACACACACACACACACACACACACACACACACACACACACACACACACACACACACACACACACACACACACACACACACACACACACACCTCTTCACTTTCCCTTCCCGACAGACCCATCAATTTCCATTTTCTCTTCTCTTTTCGCCTTCTCCCTCTCCTCCTTCCTCTCTCTTACCCAGTCCTTTTATAGTTTCTTCACAGACCCTCCCAATCTTCATTCTTCTTCCTTCCCTCACTTTACCCTTTTCCTTGTCCTCCTCCTTTCTCCTACTCTCTCCCTCCCTCCCTTTTCTCTTTTCACACACTCCCTTTCTCCTCCTTCTCCCAATTTCATCTTTAATTTCCTTTTCGTCTCATCCACATATTCTCTTCCTTTCTTCTCGGTCCTTTTCCTCCCCACCTTTTCCCTCCTAACCTTCTTTTCTTTTTCGCTATGTCTTTTCTCTCCCCCATTGACCTAGCCCTTTCTCCTCCTCTCCCCTTCCCACCCCCTTTTCTCTCACTTTCTTCCCACCTACTGTCTTTTCCTTACCTGCCTATCAATTTTCCTTTTCACTTTTCGCTTCCTCCCTTTCTCCTCTCCACTCTTCTTCCCTTCTTTCTCACACACTCCTGTCACTCACTCTCCACTCCCCACTCTCCCTTTGCCTTCCTTTCTTCTCCCCACTCGCCTTTTCCCTCCCTCTCTTCTCCCCACTCCCCTCTTCCCTTCCTCTCTACTCCCCACTCATCACTCATTCCCTTCCTCCCACAATCCTCGTTCCCGTAGTCTATCCACACTCTTCCTTTATCCTCCTCGCCCCTCTCTTCTTCCCTCCCTCTCCTCTCCCCACTCTCCCTCTCGTCTCCCCATCACCCTTCCATTTACCCACCAAACCCTCCCAATTGATTTCCGAAAACAGGAGACAAATTTGTTTCCTCATACCTGATAATTTTCACTCCAATTTACACACACCCTAAATTAAGGACATTCATTTTCTTTACGGATGTCCTTTTTACGGACGGAATATTTATGGGTGGATCTTTTACGGACGGATTTTTTAACGGACAGAGTTTACGGACGGATTTTGTAACGATCACTTTATGGACGAATTTTTTTATGGACAGTCTTTACGGACGGATTTTTTAACGGACACTTTACCGGCGGATTTTTTTACGGGCATTTTACGGACGGATTTTTCTACGGACACTTTTCGGACGGACTTTTTTACGGACGGGTTTTCTTACGGACGGACTTTTTTACGGATAGACCTTTTTACGGATGGAATTTTTTACGGACGGACATTTTTACGGACGGACTTTTTTTCGGAAGGACTTTTTTTACGGAAGGACTTTTTTCGGACGGACATTTTTACGGACACTTTTTTTCTACTGACGGACTTTTTTACGGACCTACTTTTTTACGGACGGACTTTTTTTACGGATGGACTTTTTTACGGATGGACTTTTTACTGATAGACTTTTTACGGAGTGGGTTAGAGGGATTGTAAAGTTCGGACGAGCGTGAGGGAGTTCGTAGGGTGCGGACGGAAAGTTTCTTAGGTGTTTCCGTAATTTAGGGTGAGAGGGTATTTTTGGTGTGTGTGTGTGTGTGTGT
>NC_137017.1:6482809-6545309 GCF_032717465.1 Coenobita brevimanus | reverse complement strand
AGGCAATGTGGGTAATGAAAGAATGAGGAAATGAGAGGGAGATGATACATATAACAAAACTGATCTATAAATGAGTGGAAGAAAAACAAAAAAAGAGATAAGGAGAAGACGAAATGAAATAGAAAAGTAGAAGGGAAGTTTTTATTCCACTTGAAATTAGTGAAGAAGGGAAAAGAGAATATATGAAAGAGACAGATAATGAAGAACAAAGAAGGGGAAATGAAAGATATGGAGAAGGCAGCAGGTAGAAAGGAAAATGAAGAAGTCTGGGAAATGAAATAGGAAAGGAAGAGAAAACGGAATGGGAAATGAACTCGAGTGTGATGTTAAGCCGGAAAAAAAAAAAAAGTGATTGGAAGGAAAGAAGACACTGATAGACGAAGGAGGAAATGAATAGGAAGTGAAAGAGAGAAGAGAGAGGAGATGAGAGGAAGAAGAGGAGGGAAGAAAGAGGAAATTAAAACGTAGCTGATACTGGAAGAGGGAGAATGTAACACCTTTAGTACCAGGATATTTTTCTATTTTTTTATTTTTCATTTATTGTTCATTTTGTTTAAGGAGAGTTTTTTTTTGTTATTAAGAAGTTATTTTTATTTTTTTCTTGTTCGTTTTGTTCAAGCTGGCGTCAAACTATTTTTTTTAATTATTGAAAGGGTCTATTTTTATTTTCATTTATTGTTCAGTTTTTCAAGGTAGTGTCAGACTTCATTTTTTAACTTTGGAAATATTTTTTATACTCAGAAGGCTAATAAAGTCAATATCTAACCCGTCCAGTGCGAAATGTCTCATCAGCTGAATAAAATCGTCTGGAGATGGCAAGAGTAATCTGTTAACACCTTCACTTTGATGACGCATATTTCATTTTATTCCGGCTGCCTTCAGACGATTTAATTCAGCCTAAGGAAGATTTTTACGAAACTGAGTGATGTATATAAAACCTTAGTTAATCTGTCCACTGCTAGAGGTGAATAATAATGCTAAATAAATGTCGTATTTAGGAGAGGATAAATAAATTGATGAATAGCCTACGCTGTCAAAGTGAAATAATGACGTCCTCGGGGTGAAGGGGTTAAAGCGTGGACCGTGAGTGAAGGAAAGAAAAATTATTTGAGTGAAGGCGCAAAAAAAAAAAAAAAAAAAAGCAGTTATCAGTAAAAAGGTTAACTCCGAAAGCGAAACAGATTTGAGCAAAAACGATAGATGAAGGTGAAAGAGAAAGAATAATAAAAAAAAAAAGGTATTTGAATGAAGGCAAAAATTTAATAATGCAAGTGAAAAAATTATACAGAAAACTTGAAACATATCTTAGCAAAACTGGTAAATAAGGGTGAAAAATATTAAAAATTAAGAGCGAAAAAATATATGTTCAGAAAAAATCAGGACGACGCAGTATATCTGACCGTGAAAGATAAAAATACAAATGGAAAGTGAGGAAGGAAAGAGAAATTTTGCGAGAGAATTGAAGAAACGTATCAGGCCGAAATCAGAAGCGAAAAATATATTGCAAGAAAGAAAATGCCGAGAAAACAATTAGGAAAAAATATGAGAGCAAACTTGAAAACGATAACTAAAGGAGAAAAATGAGAAATGTGGAATAACGAAGATTTATGAAAACTAGACGCTAACTCAGAACGTGGACAGTAAATAATAATTAAAAAAAAAGGAATAATTATGAAAGAAAATTTGAAAACTCATATATGAAGGTGAACGATAACGAAATGAGAAGAAGGGGAAATGAGAAATAACGAAGAAATATGAAAAGAAAACTAGAAATATCTCGGAACGTGAGCAGTAAATGTTAAAAAAAAAAAAAAACGAAAAAGGAGAAAGAAAGCGAAATCTTGCGAGAGGAATTAAACCGGCCCGTCAGAGCGAAATGAAAAGAAGAAACTGCAGGAAAGAAAACTCTAAGACAAGTTTGAGGTGGACATTGAATGAGGGAAAATTAAAGGTAGTTGGGAGAAAGAACACTGGGGATGGTATTCTCGGCGGTTAAGGAAGCTCCGTATCACCATGTCCTAAGCGGTTTATTCTGCTAATTGCCCCTTACTGTCTGCCCCCGTGTCATTGAAATAATTCAAATACCGTCTTGTTCATCGTAAATAACATACAAATTAATTATAACCATCCATAACCAAAAATACATCGCTAAGGCAGAGGTGCTAGGGAGTTTCCTTAACCGAGGAGAATACGAGACTGGTAGATAGATGTGGCGATAGATGAAGGAGGTTTAGAGGACACTGGAAAATAAAAATACAAGGAAACATATAGAGCTTTGATGATACGTAACAGATTGGAGGAAAATAATAGATGATGATACATGAAGGACACGTAAAGGCCATTAGAAGCAATAACCTTAGGAATAATTATACCTGATAAATGATACGTGCTCTGGAATAAAGGGATTTTAGAGGAGAGAATACTGGAAGATAATAATTGTTATAATAAGGGAAGGAAAACGATTTATAAAGGCAAAATATTCTCAGCTTAAAGGAACCTAATTGAAATTGCTGTCAGCCAAATGAATGCACTCAATATGCTGTTTAATAGTCTGTCTCCTTTTAGTGTAGGAGGTGGAAAGCAAACTGATAGATAGCCACAAGGAGGAGAGGGAGAGTTTGTGTTATATTGTGTATCACTGCATATATCACTTCGTTTATTTAATGGACGGTGGGGATTAGTGCACAAAAGGTGACATGTGAAGGTGTCTGGCATGTAGAAGGACTGATGGGCCTCACTGAAAAGACTGTCTGTTCTAACACACACACACACACAACACACACACACACACACACACACACACACACACACACACACACACACACACACACACACACACACACACACACACACACACACACACACACAATTTCGCTGCAGTTTTATGTAACAAAAACTGGTTCTGGTTCCGAACACTGAGAGGAAACCACCAGAGAGTGAGGGACTTCCTGGAATTCACACACACACACACACACAGGGGGGGGATTGGATGCGGCCGAACAGGGAATGATAGGAGTGGGGAGGGAAAAAATAAGGGAGAAAAAAAAATAGAATCACACACAGATTGACACGATTATATTAGAAAAAAATAGAGGTGGTATGTGTGTAAAGAGAGAGAGAGAGAGAGAGAGAGAGAGAGAGAGAGATTCTTACTTCCTGTGTTTCTATTAATTTATTTATTTTTCCTATTTTCGTGTGCCATTATTTTCATGTTTTTATGGCTTTATTTTTGTCTGTATATTTATTTTTCCTTCCTCCAACTTATGTGGAATCTCTCTCTCTCTCTCTCTCTCTCTCTCTCTCTCTCTCTCTCTCTCTCTCAGTTCTCGTCTTTTATCATTTCTATATCTAACTCTTAACATATTTCCTCTATATACCTCTCTTTTTTCAGATTAATAATAATGATAATAATAATAATAATAATAATAATAATGATAATAATAATAATAATAATAATAATAATAATAATAATCAGTAATAATATTAATAATAGGCTAATACCATTTCGAAGGAATTAATTTAAAGCTCTGAACTACACCAGCCTAGCCTCGTCCCCCTACTCACCCAGCAAGGGACAGGAAGGGATCAGATCGCCCTTCCTCATATTTCATTTCTCTTTCCCCTTTTTCTTACTTCCTTCTTTTTCCCCTCACCCTCTGCTCTGATCAATTCTTAACCCTCTCAAACCTGCCTGCCCTCGCCTTCCTCATTTCTTTTCCCCTCTTTCTCTCTCCCCCTCTCCCCTCAGTCGTTTCTTTCCTCCCTGTCTTTCCCCTCAGTCATTTCTTATTCTCCCTGTCTTTCTTTTACCCTTTCTCGTTTCTTTTCTCTCAGCCTCTCCCCTCTCTCATTTCTTTTCTTAATGCGTTTTCCTTCTCTCTCTCTCTCTCTCTCTCTCTCTCTCTCTCTCTCTCTCTCTCTCAGATCCCCATGTTTTATATTCCTCTGTCACATCTTTCTCCACTTTCACCCAGTTCACCCCCCTCTTTCCCCCTCCCCCTCCTCTAGCTCCCCCCTCCCATCCTCCCCCAGCTCTCTTTCACAGTTTTCTCCCATTCGCCATTTTTTCCCCCTTCACCTTCAATCGATCGCCATATCAGAATAATTTTTCCTACCCTGTCTGTCCTCCACATTCATGCAGGCTCTCCCTCAACTTCTTTTTTTTTTTTTTTTCTTATGTCTGCCAAAATGATATCCTGTTTACATTTTTTTATGATTTTTTCTTAGTTTCCATCTGCTCGCTTTTCGGTCATATTCTCTCGCCCTCTAAGTTACTTCTAATTCACTTTCAGGTCCTCTTGCTATTGGTAGTTATTCCACAAATCACTGTCTGCTGTGTGTGTGTGTGTGTGTGTGTGTGTGTGTGTGTGTGTGTGTGTGTGTGTGTGTGTTGCTTTTTTCTGATGCCACTTCTGCTCATGTTATCTTCACTTTTCACCTGAGTTTGTTCTTTGATTTCTTACCTACGCAGTCCTCACCAGTTCCTATATCCTCATGTTCGTATTATTTCCCCTTCATTCTGTTTTTCCTATCCATTCGTTTTCCCCTGTTTCTTCAATTCCTCTTTTAATTCCTCCCAGCCACTCACTTTCTGTTGCCTACTCAGTTCCTCTCTCCTCCCCTTTTCAACAACCCCCCTTCCTTCCCCACTCAGGTCCCCTTAGACTTGTCCTCTCAGTTCCCCTTCTTCCCTCTTCATCCTCCTCCCTCTCAGTCCAGCCTTTTCAGCCTTCACTTCCCCTTCAGTACCTCTCACCCTTCCTCCCCCACCACCCTTCCTGCTGTTTGATCTAGTGGTGGATTGTTTTGTTGTTGGATTTAGGACGGGTCACTCTATTACAGTAATCTCGTTTGTGTCCCTTCCCCCCCTGCTGTCTCTGTCCTTCTTGATTCTCTCTCTTCCTGTCACTTCATCTCCCATCCCTCCTCCTGCTCCTTCATTTCTCTCTATCCTTCCTCCTCCTCTTTCATTTCTTCACTGACTCCTCGTGTTGTTTTCATTTCTCTCTCCATCTCTCCTCCTGCTCCTTTCATTTCTCCTGCCCTCCCTCCCTCCGCCACATTCATTTCTTCCTGCATCCTTTTCCCACTCCCCCTTTCATTTCTCCCTCTTTCCTCCTCTACCTTCCCCCCCTCCGCCTTCATCCCCTCTCCTATTTAGCCCACTCAGCAATTGGTCTTCCCATTGTCTCTTGAGTTGGTCCTACTCTCTCTCTCTCTCTCTCTCTCTCTCTCTCTCTCACACACACACACACACACACACACACACACACACACACACGCCATACTTCCTATCCTTTCATTTCCCTCTCAAGCCCTCCCTGTCTCTCTCATTTCGCCCTCAGTCCCCCTCGTCCTCCCTTTCATCCCCCCCTTCCCACTCATGCATCCCTCTACGCTGCTGTTTGATGTGTTGGTACGTGATTTTTGATGTGGTACGTGATGTTTGATGTGATGGTACGTGATGTGGTGGTACGTGATGTTTGATGTGATGGTACGTGATGTGGTGGTACGTGATGTTTGATGTGATGGTACGTGATGTGGTGGTACGTGATGTTTGATGTGATGGTACGTGATGTGGTGGTACGTGATGTTTGATGTGATGGTACGTGATGTGGTGGTACGTGATGTGTTGGTACGTGATGTTTGATGTGGTGGTACGTGATGTTTGATGTGTTAGTACGTGATTATTGAAGTGATGGTACTTGATGTGTTGGTACGTGATGTTTGATGTGTTGGTACGTGATGTTGATGTGATAGTACGTAATGTTTGATGTGGTGGCACGTGATGGTTGAGGTGGTTTGGTGTGGTACGTGATTTGATGTGATGGTACGTGATGTCTGATGTGATGGTACGTGATGTGGCGGTACATGATGTTTGATATGATGGTACGTGATGCTTGATGTGTTGGTACGTGATGTGGCGGTACGTGATGTTTGATGTAATGGTAGGTATGGTAGAATGTTTTGATGTTGCGTTGGTTTTACATAGACATAAGAATTTACCATAACCTTGTTTGGAGCCGGGGACAGGGGAAGGAGGGGTAAAAGAATGGGGAGGGAGGGAGAGAAGGAAGGAGTGAAGGAGGGAGAGAAGAAGAGGGAAGGAGGGGAATGTGTAGTGGCAGAAAAGAAAGGAAAGAAGAAGGAAGAGAAAAGGAGGGGAAAGTGTAGTTAGAGGGAAGGTTGAGTGGAAGGATAAATGAAGGAAGACCTGAAGGAAGGAAGGGAAAGAGTGTGAAAGAGGGAGAAAGGTGGAGAGGAGGAGGAGAAGGAGGGAAAGGAAAGAAGTGGAAGCAGGAAATATGGGAAGGAAGGAGAAGGAAGAAGGAGAGGGAAAGGAGGGACAAATGAAACTGGATGGAAGTAGATAAGAAAGGAGGAAGGGGAGGGAAGGTAAGGGAGGAGGATAATGAAGTAGGAGGGAAAGAAGGAGAGAAGAAAGGCGAGATGGAGGAGGAGGGAGAAGGAAAGAGGGAGAGAGGAAAATGAAGTGGGATGGAAAGAGAAAAGAAAGAGGGAAGAGAATAGAAGAAGAAAATGAGAGAGAGAGAGAGAGAGAGAGAGAGAGAGAGAGAGAGGAAAAATGTCAGAAAAAGATGAAGAGAAGGAGGGACGATAAACAAGTGGAGTGGAAGAGGAGAGACGAGCCCGAGATAAGAGGAACAAAACTTTAGATGGAGAGAGGCGGAGGGGGAAAATGAAGTGGGAGGAAAGGGAGGGCGGGAAGAGGGAGGGAAAAATGAAGTGGGAGGAAAGGGAGGGAAAACTGAAGTGGGAGGAAAGGGAGGGAAGAGGGAGGGAAACATGAAGTAGGAGGGAAGGGAGGGAGGGGAGAGGGAGAGAAAAATGAACCGGCAGGAAAAGGAGGAGGGGAGAGGGAGGGAAAAATGAAGTGAGAGGAAAGGGAGGGAGGGAAGAGGGAGGAAAAACTGAAGTGGGAGGAAAGGGAGGAAGGGAAGATGGAGAGAGAAAATTGGAGTGATAGGGAAGAGGTTGAAAGAGGGAAGAAATGAGGAAGGGGAGAGAGAAAGAATAAAGAGAAGATGGAAGAGATTAGTGAATAAAAGAATGAGGCAAATGAAGAGGGAAAGAGGAAGGAAGAGAAGAAGAAGAAGAGGAAGATGAGAGAGAGAGAGAGAGAGAGAGAGAGAGAGAGAGAGAGAGAATAATTAAACCAATGGATAGTAAATCAGAAGAAACATATAAGAAAAACGAAAAACGGATTGCGAAAGACGGGGAAGGGAAGGAAAAGGAAAATTGAGTTAGGAAGGAAATCGGGGAGGAGCAGAGAGAGAGAGAGAGAGAGAGAGAATTATGGAAGTGAAGTGAAAGGAATATAGATTAGAGATAAGGAGGGACATAATAAAGATAACATTATTAACTTCTATAACCTCGAAAGTTACCGAGGAGTTTGCAGTTCCATTCTCTCTCTCTCTCTCTCTCTCTCTCTCTCTCTCTCTCTCTCTCTCTCTCTCTCAGGGAAAATATGATAAGAAAGACAATGGAGACGGCTGAGTGGTGAGGACATTGTTTTTGTCCTTATTATCCTTACTCTTTCGTCTTCATGTTCTTGATTTTCTGACCTGATTCTTTAACCCCTCACTCAATCGATCTTTCATTCGTCTATGTAATTTTGTCTGTCTGTGTACCTATTTATGTCTTTTTTTACTCCGTCTCACGATTTTCTACAGAACACACACACACACACACACACACACACACACACACACACACACACACACACACACACACACACACACTCTCTCTCTCTCTCTCTCTCTCTCTCTCTCACCCCGCTCCATTTTTCTCCCTTTCTTCCACTCCACCAATTGTCAATATATTTTCCTCCCCCCATCTTTACCTTTCTTTTCCTCTTAACCTGATTGCTCTACTCTTCAAAGTTTACACGTCCATTTTATTCCAAGACCTCTCTCTCTCTCTCTCTCTCTCTCTCTCTCTCACACACACACACACACACACACATTTAGCGTTGAGGGAGATTTTTCGAACTGGAGGGGTTAGATCAAGCCTTCACTACGTCCCTTCACTACGGATGATCTCCCCTCAGCTGAATAAAATCGTCTGGAAGTATCTATCTATCTATCTATAGCCCGACGCCCTAATCTCGCAAAAGGTGGCCGCAGACAAAACGCCTCCAAGTCGCTCTGTCACCCACCATTTGACTACCCTCCCCCCAGCTCACCCCCCCCATCCCTCATATACCTCTCAACTCCATCCCTCCACCTCATCCTCGGTCTACCTCTCCCTCTTCCTCCCTCCACCTCACCTACATACACCCTCTTAGTCAGTCTTTCATTCTCCATTCTCTTCACATGTCCAAACCACCTCAGTGTATTTCTCCTAATCTTCTCAACCACATCCACATCCACCCCACAGCGTTCCTTCACTTCTTCATTCGTCAACCTGTCCCTCCACGTCACTCCACATGCTCCTTTCAAGTAACTCATTTCCACTGCTCTCACTCTTGACTTGTTCTCCTCTTGCAAGGTCCATGCCTCGCTTCCATACGTCAGGGTAGGGATCACAATACTATCATGCAGTGACTTCTTAACTTCCATACTCACCTCCCTATTTCTCATCTCTGCTTTCAGTGTACCAACAATCTTCCTTCCCTGCTGTACCCTTTCACGCATTTCATCCCCCAAAGTTCCATCCTTACTCATCACACTACCCAAGTACTTGAATGCACTCACATTCTCCATATCCTCACCATCCAACCTCACTGCACACTCTGTGACTTCATTCCTCTCAAACACCATAACTTTACTTTTGTTTAACTTTCAGATTCCTCCTCCTACACACTGTCCCAAATTCATTCACCAAACCTTGCAACTCCCATTCATCTTCACTCAACAGTACTGTATCATCAGCAAACAGCAACACCCTCATTCATTAGAGCCACCCCCACATCCACTGCCCTACCCTGCACCTCCTTTACAACCCCATCCATGTATATATTAAACAGCCATGGAGACATCACACAACCCTGTTTCAGTCCCACATTGAGATCAAAGAACTCACTCAGCTCACCATCCACTCGCACCGTAACCCTAGCTCCCTCGTACATACTCTTCACAGCACTCAACAATTTCCCCTCCACTCCATATATTCTTAATACCTTCCACATGCCTTGCCTATCTATTCTGTCATAAGCTTTCTCCAAGTCCATGAAGGCAGCATACACTTTCCTTCCCTTCTCTAGATACTTCTCCACTAAACATCTTAGAACAAATATCTGATCTACACACCCTTTTCCCTTCCTAAATCCCCCTTGTTCTTCTCCAACTAGCTCCTCTGTCATATGCCTAACCCTATCACTGAGTATTCTACGATATATTTTACCAGTCACACTAAGTAGGCAAATATCCCTATGGTTACCACATACTTCTCTCTCTCCTTTTCCTTTGTATAAAGGAACAATTATACCTGATTTCCAGTCCTCTGGAACCCTTCCCTCTTCCCAAGCCAATCTACACAACTTCCATATCCATAAAATGACAGGATTTGAAGTGTTGTCATAGGATTTTATTCAGCTTACGAAGAACCTTGTGTAATCCACCTAAGTCTCCGCAGCTAGTAGATGGCTCCAAATTATAATAATAATAATAATAATAATAACACGTCGTGGGATTGAAGGGGTTAAGCTAGCAACCCGACGCCATGCCCGTCTGTCTCCTCGCCTCGCTAAGCCCCGCCCACCTCGTCTCTGATTGGCTGGCGGTTTGTTGTCATGTGAACCTTTAATCCCTTTCATTCTTTTAGCTGCACTTTAACTCCGTACTTTTGTAAATAATCCCCTAATGTATTTTAAAAGACGCTGTTGATGGTAGTGTAAGTGAACCTGGTGTGTAAGCAGTGAAAGTTTAAATGTTGCCGTGTGTACGAGTTTATGTGCAGATTTTGAGATGTGTCTTTGTGTGTACAATAATCTTTTTTAACCGCTTATTATTGTTTCTTCGTTATTTCTGTCAGTCAGGGAAAGGTATATGTGTTTATTCCTACAAAATCAGTTATCATGGTGCTCACCAAATTGTCAAAATCTCATTGAAATGCTGAAAATGTGTTTTTGTAATGGGGAGGGTATCTAGTCATGGGAACACCCTCCATATCTTTCAAAATCCTGTCGTCGGGAAGTCAGTAGTGTCGTGACATCCGTAGTGGCTACGTTGCTGCGGTCTGGTGATTATGCGGTTGCGTCAAAGTGCTTTACGGATTACAAATGAGGTGTTTTTGCTTATATAACGCAAGATTATTACCGGGTGGAGCCCTACAAGGATGGTGGTGTGTGCAGGTATGTATAAATGTGCAAAATTTTGGTGGAGAAAATTTTAAATCTTGAGAGTCGCAGGGCACTTTTCGCCGTCACAAAGTAGTTCTTGGAAAATGCGATAGGGCACGCACTTAAATTATGCTTATTATTGTTCTGCATTTTTCATTGTATATTTTGAGTGTATAAAACAGTTGAATAATTACGAGGGTGATAGTGTTACTAAGAGAAACGTAGGGTGAGCGTGGAGTGGGCATGATCGGGGAGGGTGGATGGTGCTGGGAACGGCCCTAGTTTGTTTCCGGATCTCTCCCGTGCTCTCCTCTCCTCCATGTACCACCTGCCGTTTGCACCTGCGCTCTCTCTCTCTCTCTCTCTCTCTCTCTCTCTCTCTCTCAATGAGCAGCTATAAATCAACAATCCACCAAATTTTCGGCTAATAACAACTACGTAACCTCTTCAGTGTAGCAACTTATTTCTGTAGTTTTTTTTCCTTCTCCAGACAATTTTATTCAGTCTAGGAGAACACAGGAGGAGTTTGAAGGTTTATGAAGGCTTTATCAAACTCCTCAAATTTTGAAAACACTTCATAATGAGAATAAAATTGTTATGGAATCAGGAATAAAACGGTGTCGTTGAACGGAAGGGATTAAACGGACACGCTGACATAATTGATGACAGGTTTTACGCGCATATACTCTTCTAGGCTACACACACACACACACACACACACACACACACACACACACACACAACAAAACAACAACAACAACAAAGAATAAGAGCTAAGAGAGAGAGAGAGAGAGAGGAGCACAAACAAAGAATAAGAAATAATACAAACCCACATACACGTGCACACATTCATCCTTGACAAAACAACCAACACACATTAGCATTGCGTTAGTATAAGAAACTATGCATTTTATATTTTCCCTGTCAGATTATATGCTTCTCAAGTATTCAGCTTTATCCAGACCGAATATGTTAAGACTGAAGAATTTATGGTTATCACAGGTATAGAAACTTCGAGAATTTAAGTGACGTGCGTGATTGAGGTTTGGTGTTTTTTCTTAATTTATACAGTATTATTTTTTATTTCTCCTACCTTAAAGAGTTCCTTGTTTGCCACGTTTGGATCCTGTTAACGTTATTTGTAACTACCAACCAGCCACTATCACGTACATACATACATACCACGTGAATAGATACATGTACATACCTGGTACATACATACGTACGTACATAACTGCAAAAATGATCATACATAAATACATAACTGTGAGGACATTTCTTTTTAAACAAGCTGTCATCAGACGATAATATTCAGCATATAAATGATAACATCAAACCAGTTCTGCTTTAAAAGTGCTGGAAGCTGCGTAAAATTATGGGTAGCACGAATAAACGAAGAAACACATCGTGAGACTGAAGCGTCAAGCCAGGAACCCGACGCCATGCCCGTCTCTCTCCTCGCCTCCCCAAGCCCCGCCCACCTCGCCTCTGATTGGCCGGTGGTTTGTTTTGAGGCGAGATCTTTAATACATCAAAATATTTACTTTCTCTTTAACTCCTAAGCTGTTTAAACACTCCCGCTGTTTAATACGAGGCGCAAATGTTGAATTTGTGAATGAGTTAGGGATTCGAGTATATACTGAATGCTTAAATGTTGCTGAGAAGAGTTGAAATGCAGTGCATAGGCTAGGTGGAAACGTCTTCTGGTTGGTATGCCCTTTTTAAATCTTTTTTTTATTATTTCGTTTGTCAGGGAAGGGTAGATACGTTTGTTAATTCAATTGCAGCATGAGATAGTTCACTTAGATGCCATTGTTTGATTGAAATAATGAAAAAGTGTAATAATGGAGTGGGTGTGGTATCATGGACACGCATCCTTGTAAGGGTTGTGTGTGCGGAGAGGTTGTAGGGTTCCTTTGATGAGGGTGTCGCGTAATACTGCACGGTAGCAAAAAATATAATGCTATTTGCCTACATATCGCTAGACGGTGATTGTTCGGAGCGGTTTGTTGAACGCGGTGTGTCGAGGTAGGTAAAGGTGTAATAAATATTTTCGTAGCTGTTCGTTTTAGGAGTCACCTGCCATTTCGCTTGATTTCTTAGTGTAATAGTTTTCTCCTACTGAATGGACAGGGTTATTTTATCATGTCAGTCTATTTTTAAAGGACAATAGTTTATAGTGAAGTTGATTATTAAATAGGATGTCTTGGAGATGTGAAGGTGGGCGATGCCGGGAACAGCCCCAGATAGTTTGTTTTCCCTCCTCCCGCTGTCCTTCCTCCCTCCCTCCATCTCTTTCCCTCCCCACGTGTTGCTTCCCCCTCCATTTCCTCCTCCCTGCTTCCCTTCAAGTTCCCACCCATCTTTCGTTACACTGATCCTTATTTTATTTATTTTCAGGTGGACTTGTAATTACACCGAACGAACAAGCATAACAAGATCAAGCCATTTCGTAAAATCAGCGGCTCAAGAAGCAATCCAAGACGTCTTAATTAACCAGGTAAGTGTCCCCAAGGCTCTGTTGTCATGTGCGATTCCGTAACACCTCTTTGCTGGTGATTTATTGATCTCCGTACTCAGTCCTTTTCATTTTTTTTTTTTTTTCACTGATTGTAAACGCTGTCGAAATTAAAACCATAAATTGCGTTACAGAGAATGTGAAGTGTGTTTAAAGTGAATATCAAAAGAGTTGTTACGAATCTCTATGCCTCCTAGAAGTCCACCCTAACTCTTATATTTCTCGTATTTCATCGTCCCTTTTCGTATGAGAGTTCTTTGTTTATATTTGTTATGCTTTACGTCTGATAGGTAGTCGGGTACATCTACTTTGGACAGTTATTCTATGTTATGTTTAGAATGGAGAGCAGTATTTATGTGGATGATAGTTCTGTGTGTGTGTGTGTGTGTGTGTGTGTGTGTGTGTGTGTACGTTGATATGCGTGGCCGTTGACGTTATAGGGACCACCATAACGTAAGAACCAGATAATCACCATAAAAGATGTCCGTGCCTGTAGTTTATTATTATTATTATTATTTTATTATTATTATTATTATCATCATTATCATTATGAGAGCACTGGATCATTTTCTGGCGTGAGTAGGTGCGAGTTCCGCTGGTCAGGGAGTCAGAGGGGTCGTTGCCATGGTAACGGTTGGCTCCCTAAACGTCTCCCAATGTGTGACGTAGCTAGTTTTAAAAGCGGAATTTTAAGTTTTGTGATTATATTTGTTTTGGTCTCTCTCTCTCTCTCTCTCTCTCTCTCTCTCTCTCTCTCTCTCTCTCTCTCTCTCTCTCTCTCCTTGACTTTTAGTTTTAAAAGCGGAATTTTGAGTTTTGTGATTATATTTGTTTGGTCTCTCTCTCTCTCTCTCTCTCTCTCTCTCTCTCTCTCTCTCTCTCCTTGACTGTTTTCTAAACAGAGAGAGGTTAGAAATCAGTCAACTTTGAATGAACATAGTATAGTGAAGGAACATTGTATTCATTTGTTAAATGCTTTATAATAGCTGCTTAACTGAGACATGATATTAATGTTAAAGAACCATAACGATCGTAACAAAGAGGCTGCTTTATACGTGTTGCAGTTAATCCAGAGGTAATGAATGATACTCTATAACGTTAAACAGAAGAACTTATCGATCATGGTTTATTTTCATTTGATATTATAAGAAGACTAAAAGGTATATTTTCATTGGGATAAAATTTGGTCATATATAAAATTGTGAATGAAATACTGGAGATTACTAGGTATAATACTAAGGCTGCTTCCAATTTGCATAAATGTAAGCCGTGTTGCATTAGTATAAAACACACACACACACACACACACACACACACACACACACACACACACACACACACACACGAGTTCACATTCGTTACTAATGATGATTTCATTAGCTGCAATATCATAGCTGTTATTAAATGGTATCTTCACACACACACACACACACACACACACATACAGTTTATATTATTTACAAGTGATTTACAGTAGCTGCAATATCATGGCTGTGATTAAATGATATCGTGCAGTATTTATGTGTCGCATCGATTAAAATGGTGCAAGATACACTTTTATTGTTTGTTATTATTTTCTACGATAATATGAGTTTATAATATTTATGTTGGGTATTTTAAAGTCTGTAGAAATAACGAGCTGTGTGCAGTTTTATATTCTATTTTATCATCCTAACAGTAACAAGAGAGAGAGAGAGAGAGAGAGTGAGTGAGTCAACCTAACCCAACCCAACCTTGCCTTTTCCCCTGTGCATTGACTTGAACGCCTGATCTGTGGACCAATCCTCTTAACACAAAACAAACTACTCACTCCAAACATCGTACTGTCCGGCGGTCATAACAGTAACCATAATCTGAGCACCGTAGCCTCGTGGGCTAAGGAAACTCACTAGAAAATAACAACTCTTCCCATTTGATCACATTGAATTATTCCTACGATACTCTTTTCATAATAACTTGCCTAAAAATTATTCCTAGTATACTCTTTTCATAATAACTTGGCCTAAAATTATTCGTAGTTTACTCTTGTCATTTTAACTTTGGCCTAAAATTATTCCTGGTATATATACCGGTACTCGTTTCATATTAACTTGGCCTAAATTTATTCCTGGTATACTATTTTCATATTAACTTGACCAAATAGTGGCATCCCTCCATCTTAAATGCCGAGGTGGCACGGAAGGTTAGCGGTACTAGAATCTGCGAGTCACGAAGAAGTGCTGTAGGGAGGATGCAGATGCGTAGTATTGTTTTATCCTGCCGTTGACCTTCGGGGAATTTGCTTTAAAATAAGGAAAATCACTGTCAGTTTAAGGCTAATGAAGTGTAATTACCTCTTTAAGGATATATTTTCGGCAAGGCTTCCAAACACCCTTTCCTTTTTTTATTTATTTTACATATGACACATCTGCATTCTCCTGAGTGTTATTTATGCCTTTTTAATATCGACATAGTTTACATCAATAAAATATAAGAGGTTACTGAGGTGTAATGTGCAAAGTAAGTCGCTTAGGAATAGGTGTTAAGAAGTGCTCCAAAGCTTACAACACTGGGACCAATTTAAGGGGCAATCAGTTGGGATAGATTGCGTTTTCCACTGAGGTTTGGCAAAGTAAATAAATAAATAAATAATAAGTAAATAAATAAAAAGCAGAAGAAACTGTGGAAGGGATAGTTAGGAAGGTCGTAGTGACATTTCTTATCCCATTGGCTTGCCCCCTTAAGAAAGAAAAAATCTTGCACTCACTGCAGTTTTTCTAAGTGCAGCAGAATCATTGAAAGGAGTAGGTACTTGTCTTCCTACATCTATAATAGTTACTATCACAAAAAATAAGTGAAGGAATAGATAAGTAGATAGATAGACAGATAGATTGGTAGGTAGATATAACTGTCATTTCCGGATAGGTGAAGACACAGATAGATAGGTAGGTAGTTATAACTGTCATTTCCGGATAGGTGAATGTTCATTTCCCTTAACGTCTAACCTCTCTAGATTCTATTAACCTGAGTCAACCTCCAACCTCACCCCTGCCACCCCAAACCTTTAGCCTCTGCAATCCAAACAGCAACACAACACAATCTCATTCCAGCCTCTCCCCCTTACCCTTCCCTCCTCACCCTTCCCTCGCCTCCCTCTCCCCATCTCGTCTGCACTCGGGAGCCAGATTGCTTGTCGCCCCCCCCCCTCTTCTCCCCTCCCTCCTCCCTCCCCACCTCTGCTGTGTTCTGCTGTGATGTTCTCTTCTCTGCTGTATTCTGCATCGCTTTCCTCTCCTCTCCTCTCTTCTGCTCTCCTCCCATTCCTCCTTTTCCTTCCCTTCTTTTCTTTCTCTCCATCCCTTCCTCCATTCTTCATTGTGCATCTGCTCTTCCCTCCGTCTCCTTCCCCTCTGTCTTACTCTAATCTTGTCACCACTCCTCTCATTTCCTCCCCTCCTCTCTCCCCTCACTTCTCCCTTCTTCTTTCCCCTCATTTCCTCCGCCTCCCGTCACATCACTTCCCCTCACTCCGCTCCTCTTTCCCGTCACTTCCTCCGCCTCCCGTCACATCCTCCACTTCCCTACACTCCCCTCCTCTCTTCCCTCATTTCCTTCTCGTTCCACTCATTTACATCCCCTATACTTTCTGCTTTTCAATCCTCCTGTAACTCCTTTAGTATTATCCTACCTTCCCTAAAACAGCCACAAAAGGACCAACAGGCGTGCTACTGTGTGCTTTCCTTTGTGCTCCTTTCTCCTCCTCCTCCTCCTCTCCTCCTCTTTCCTTTTCTCCTTCCCCCCCAGTCACCGCCTCCCCCTTCCTCCCCCAGCTCACTTCCTTCCCCCTGCCAATCCGCTGACTCTTGCCTTCCTGATCCCTCCAGAATTCAGGACGCGGCTGACTCGGTGGGGATTACGGAGGGGCGAATTTGTGCTGAGCTATTAATTGTTTGGGGGTGTGGGGAGGGGAGGGAAGGGAGATAAAAAGGGAGGTAGGGGGTAGGGGGAGTAGAGAGACTGAGGGGGTAAGGATGAGATGCAGAGAAGGGGAGAGGGTTGGATCTCGGAGGGGGGAGGGGGAATATGCTGAGCTGTATATTGTTTTGGGGAGGTGGGTGGGCAGGGGAGCGGAGGGGGGGAGATAAAATGATGGGGAGGGAGAGAGGATGGCGGGGGAGGAGAAGGAAGATTGAGAGTAGGGGAGAGACTAAGAGGAAAAGGAGGGGTTGGATTACGAAGATGGCGAATTTCTGCTGTGGTATTAATTGTTTTGGGAATGTGGGGAGGGGAAGGAGAGGTAGGAGGGAACTTGAGGGTACGTGGGGGGAGGAGAGAGGTAGGGGAGGGAGGGGTATACGATGATGGCGAATTTCTGCTGTGGTATAATTGTTTTCGTGATGTAAGAGGGGGAGGGGAGATACGCAGAGGATGGGGGAAGGGGGGAAGGACGGAGGGTACATAGGTAAACAGTGGGGAAGTGAGGGTAGGGGGTGAGATGCAAGGGAGGGCTGGGGCTTACTGAGGGGGAGACTTTCTGCTGTACCGGTATGATTTATTTTTATGGAGGGGGAGGGGGGAGGGGAGATACGAGAAGGGAATGGTTTGTAAAATAGTTTTGAAGGGGAGGAGTTTGGGGAAGATTAAAATAGGATTGGGATGGATGGGGAGGAGGGACGAAGGAATAGTGGAGGATAGGGGAGGGGGGAAAAGAATGAGATGGATTTAGTTGGATAAAGAAATGAGGGAATGGAATATGACTTTCTGCTGAGGTGTTAGCAGTGGAGGTGGGGAGGGAGGGGATTGAATTTTGGCAGATAGGGGAGGAGGTAGGATTACGGAGAGGGGGAAGGATTAGAGGTAGGACTTGGAAATACCCTTTATGTTCTAACTTGGCCTAAACTTGCCATCTCTCCACTGTCAATGCTGAGTTGTAATAAGAGATTTACATTAGAATAATATGCTGTTCAGGAAGAAGTGCCGTGGGAAGGATACATAGCTTCGTGAGATAAGCTGCGAAAGGAGGAAAGGCTGGACCAAGTTAAGGTGAAAAGAGTATAAGTGAATGGAGACAAAGTACATATTTGCTATGCGCACTGACAATAGCTTAGTTAACCGATTTTATCTATCTTCGTTGTGGGTCCTGTCCATCCCATTTATAATAGTGGCATCAGAGTTATGATGATGATGATGATGGTGATGATGAGAATATTGATAATAATGGTGTCCGGCGGTGATGATAGCGGCGGTAATGATAGTAGTAATGATAATGAGTTTGCTGGTGATGGTGACGGTAATTATGATGATGACGGTGGTGATATTAGGCCAAGTGTAACAGAACAGGAGGGGATGAAAGAAGAAAAATAACGAGGAGGAGGGTAGAGCTACGGGGCTGGAAAAAATAAAAAGGTGCTTATTTGTGTGTGTGTGTGTGTGTGTGTGTGTGTGTGTGTGTGTGTGTGTGTGTGTGTGTGTGTGTGTGTGTGTGTGTGTGTGTGTGTGTGTGTGTGTGTGTGTGTGTGTGTGTGTGAGAGAGAGAGAGAGAGAGAGAGAAGAGTTTAAATATGAAGGAAATCAAAAATATTTGAAAGAAAAGAAAGAAGAACGAAAGTGAAAATAAGAAAAGGAAATGAGGAATGAAGGAAATAGTCGCGTCGAAAGAAAAGATTAAAGAAAAAAAAAGTTAATGACAAGGAAAATGGAGAAAAAGGGGGAGGGAGATTAGGTTTTCAAAGCATTTATATTTTTTTCCTTTATTGATGAAGGGGAAATGGGGGAGAGGGGGAGTGAGGGTGCAGTTAAGGAGTGGATCAGAGGGAGAAGTGGAGGGGTAGGGTGAGGGGAGGGGTGGTAATGAGGGAACAAAGGGTGACAAGGATGAGGGAAAGGGTAGAGAGTATTGAGGGAGAGGGAGAGGAAAGGGAGGTTGAGGGGTAATGTAGAGAGAAAGGAGGGAGAGGGAGACGAGACGGAGATGGAAGTGTGTTTGAGGTACAGGAGGGGTAATGAAAGGAGAGGAGAAGGAGGTAGAGAAGTAGGAAGGGAAAAGATGAGTGTTTGACAAATGAGAGGGCGGTAGAGAGATGAAAGGAGGTAGGAGGGGGTGAAGAGTGAGTGGGAGAGGGGGGAAGGGGTAGGGAAAGAAAAAAAAAACAGTCGAGTCAGCAAGAAAGAGATTTTACTAATTGGACGACGGGGGACGAACATTAGAGGGAGAGAAAGGGCGGGGGGGGGGTCTGGTATTCACATCAATCTAGTGTTATTGGTAAATAATAAAAAATCCTCTTTGAGGTGGGGGGGGGATGCTGTGTTCTTTGGGATGGGGGTGGGGGATGCGTTCTGTGGGATGAGAGGGGAGGGATGCTGTGTTCTGCGTGATGAGAGGGGAAGGATGCTGTGTTCTGTGGGATGAGAGGGGAGGGAAACTGTGTTCTGTGGGATGGAGGTGGGGGATGCTGTGTTCCGTGGGATGGGGGTGGGGGGGTGCTGCTTGCTGTGGGATTGGGGGGAGGGGGATGCCGCGTTTGTGGTTGATTCATGCGTGATCGGGGCATTAATGCAATCACGCCACGACCTAAATACTGCAAACCTGGTCCTCCGCCTGGCGTGTTCACAGGAAGAGCAATTATTTGTGATTAAGCCCTCGTGTGTGTGTGTGTGTGTGTGTGTGTGTGTGTGTGAGAGAGAGAGAGAGAGAGAGAGAGAGAGAGAGAGAGAGAGAGAATGCCGTTTTATTAATCGAACAGAAATGTGGTTGGGATATGTTCTGAAAATTGAAAACAGTAGAAATAATGCTTTATGTAGAGGAAGAATGCCTTAATAGTATGGAATGTTGATGGTACTGATTAAGTAAAGAGGAGTTTAATTACTGGAATCGACTACTTTGTTAATACGGTATGATTATGACGTCACAGCCCATACGCCAAAACGGAGTGTCAGGCTTGCTCGCAGGAAGAAATATTGTGTGTGTGTGTGTGTGTGTGTGTGTGTGTGTGTGTGTGTGTGTGTGTGTGTGTTGAATCCCATGTTATTACTCAGTCTGAAATGAATACAGCCTCTGACATAACATACATTGTAAGTTTTTGTACTGATGCCGGAAAATGACAACAGTTGAAATGCCGGTATACCACTGTAGAAAAAAGTTATGAGTCAGCCTGTTCGGATTTCTGGCCAAGTACTCGTGTAAAAATATTGTGTAGGCCTATATACGGTACCATACATGAAAAAAAAATACCTGTATGAATAAAAAAAAAATGCCAAGGTCTACAGGAGAACTTTTATATTAAGGCAACGATATGATTGAATGTTATTTCCTCCTCAAAGAAAAAATAGTGGAAGTAAACAGCAATAGCTTGAATAGATGAAGTCATGAACCTCCTCAAGGAATTCTCATTTATATTATACAGCAACATCATGTAGTGGGAAGAATAATTTATAGTTTCTTCGGAGTGAAAATAATAGATAATTGAAGGAGAAATATTAATCCCGGATATGGAACCTGAGAGAATTCCTAATTATTACCTTTGAAAAAGGGGGGATAATATTTGAAATGCAGTTGATGAGCATAGTCAGCTCTAAATATTCTCCGCTGTAAAAAGAGGAGAGCTTTTGAAATAATTGAACGGCTGTGAAATGCGTGAGTACAGAGGGAATTCTGTATTATGGTCTCTGAAAAAGGGAGTTGTAATCAAAATAGAACGGCTGAGTACCAGCTGGTCTAATTATTCTTTACTAAAACCGAAATAATGGAAAAAAAATGAGATTCAGGTGTGGTGTTGAATTATGCAGGCCGTTGGTATTCGTGCAAATCCTTCTAAATAAATAAACATAAATATACAAATAAATAAATGTGACTAGTAAATAGATGGATAGATAAATAAAGAAATAAATGAATATATAAATGAATACGCTACATAAATGACTAGTAAATAGATACATCATTAAATAAGTAAATAAATAAATAAATAAATACATGAACAACTAGAGGCTCAAAATTACTGGGAAACGACACTGATATTTAAAATTTTGACAGAAAATAATCCTGATATTATACAATTTATAGCTATTAAAAAAAAAGCTTCGATATTAAAGAATTCATGGTCGCTCAGAAAAAGTCAGCAAAATAAAACTCCAGTCCTGGATATCCGTGTAAATCCCAAAATAAAAAAAAATAAATACAAATGGGATTGAATTCGCAAATGTATCCGAAAAATGGCCGAAGGCAAAAGAATTCATTGTTGTGTGAAAAAGGGAGTAAAAAAAAAAATAGTCGATAGGAAGAGGAATTCATTGTTGCGTGAAAAAGGAAAATATAGGATTGGAAACGAAAGAGGTAGTGTGTGGGAAAAAATAGATGGAGTGAGAATATAGATGGAGAGGAAAACAGATGTGGAGAGAATGAAGATGGAGGCAGTGACTAGTGAAAAGATGGAGAGGAGAAGCAGATGGAGAGAAAATAAAGGTGGAGGAAATGGGTGCTGAAAAAGATGGAAAAAAAACAGATAGAATATTGATGGAGGAAATTAGTGCTTAAAAGATGGTGAAGAAAAACGGATGGAGAGAGAATACAGATGGAGGAAAAGGGTGGAGAAACGATGGAGAGGAAAAACAGATAGAGGAAAAGGGCGAGGAAAGGACGGAGAGGAAAAATAGATGGAGATGAATAATAGATGAAGTGGGGGGGGGGTGAGCAGATGGAGAGAAACAATAGGCAGAACAACAGAGAGAGGAAGAGGGAGGAGGGAAACAGAAGGAGGAAAAATAATAGATGGAGAAGGAGGGTAGAATAATAGATGGAATAAATGAATAAGTAAACAGAAAACCACCTTGATAAATGGATAGAAATTGAAGCACATGGAGAAAATGGATGGAGCAATCGGGTGGAAAAATAGATGGAGGAATTGGTGGGCGAGATAGATGGAGGGGAAAAATAGATGGAGAGGACTGGGAAAGGGGGGTGGACCTTTTTATTTCCCAGATAATTGTGAAATGGTGTTTCAACCCACGGATGCCTAACAGATTCTGAGAGGGATTTGGCGTGTGTTCATTTGTACGATTGTTTTTTTTTCTTGGCGTTCTGTCTTCCGTTTTTTCTCCTTGTTCATGTTCTGCCGCCATCTGTTCATCTTTTTCTTGTTGACGTTTTCTCCTCGTTTTGTTCTTCTGGGCGTTTTCCGTCTAACATTTTATTCTCTTTTTCTTCTCGCTCTGCCACCATATTTTCGTCTTTTCCTTTGCCTGCTCATCTTGGTGTCCTGATCTCCTCGTGTTCTTGTTCTTCCATCTTGCTTTCTTGTATTTTCTTCCTCTGATTTCCATTCCTTCCTCTTTTTCTTGTCATCCTTCCAACATTTTTCCCCTTTCTCCCTCATGCATCTCCTGTATCTCCTTTTCTTTTTCTTTTTTTCTTAGTTCGTCCTCGCCATTCATATCTTTCATTTTTCAACATTTTTTCTTCTGCCTCTTTCCTCGCCTTGGTCTCCCTCATTCTTTTCATCTGTTTGTTTCTTCCTCTTCTCTTCCTCTTCTCTTCCTCTTATCGCCTCCTCTTTCTTTGTCATCCAGCAGTCCTGAAGGCGATGTTGTATGTGTCCAATTTTAGGATGGATCATTTCTTTGAGCTCTTGTCTTCAGTTTCCTCCTCTTTCTTGCATTTTATTTCCTCCATCTCCATTTTTTTTTTTTCTTAAACTCGGCCTGCTCTTTTTTGTTCCTCCTACTCCATTTCCTCTTTGTGTGTGTGTGTGTGTGTGTGTGTGTGTGTGTTCTGAGGATCATGGATCTTGGCTTTCTGTCTTTTCTCCACTTCCATCCAGTACTTTAATTATTTTCTTCTTTGTGAGTACTTTCATTATTTTCTTCTCTCAGCATTTTCTTCTCTTCCTTTACTTCTGCCCTCCAATTTTCCTCCTCCTCCTCCTCCCCCTTCTCTCCAGCATTTTCTTTACTTCTCTACCTCCATCCTCCTCCTCCTCCTCCTCCTCCTCCTCCTCCTCCTCCTGCTCCTCCTTCTCTTTTCTTCTTGTTTCTTTGACGCCCAGCAATTCTTAAAGGGATCTTGTGTGTTGTTGCCCATTTGTAGGCAGGATTTTCCCTTGGCCTTCAGTTTTCTTTCTCGTCCTCCTATTTTTCTTCTGCTTTCTTCCTCTTTTCTTACTCTTTCTCTCTCCTCCTCCTCATCATCATCATCCTTATCCTCCTCATCATCATCATCCTTATCCTCATCATCATCATCATCATCCTTATTATCATAGGCCCAGTTCATGATCATCATCATCATCATCATCATCATCATCATCATCTCGGTTCTCAGAGTCTCAGCCTGTCTTTGCCCTTAGTATGGTATATATATATATATATATATATATATATATATATATATATATATATTATATATACTGTATATATATATATATATATTATATACGATATATATATATATATATATATATATATATATATATATATATATATATATATATATATATATATATATATATACCGGTATATAATTTTGAACAACACCGATACTATCTATACGGTATTCTGTTATATCTGTGGAATTTTTTTTGAATATATCTGTGCTATATATATCGTTTTCTTTTTTGGGGGGGTCTGTATATATCTGTCCAGTAACCCCTTGGGTACGGTAACCATTGTTTTATTTATTTATGTATTTTATCTCCGGACGATTTTTTCTGAACAGGAGCGATTAAGGCCAGTATCCACATCGCCTAAGGAGACTCCCTAGCACCTCTAAACTAGCGATTCATTTTTGGATATGGCTGGTTGATATCCTTTTGTGTGTTGTTTATGCAGAGTATGGGAGTATTGGAAGGATTTATGTAACACAGAAGATGTCAGTAAAGTGTAAGAAGTAAACTGTAATACGGAAAATAATTCACTTAGGAAAGGATGTTAGGGAACTTCCTTACCCGACAAGAAGACTGGCCTAAGACACACTAGAAGAGTTGGATAGAGCCCTCATCGACCTCTAGATCGTGTGTGTGTGTGTGTGTGTGTGTGTGTGTGTGTGTGTGTGTGTGTGTGTGTGTGTGTGACTGCTCCATCCAGTTCCTGCGTACGAGTAAGTTGGGATTTGTAGCAGGGTTTTCTTCTTCTTTTTTTTGCGAAGCTTTAGGTTGTTTTCTCGCTTTCCCTGTTTCTCAAATTTTCTTTTCTTCTCGTCTCTCTTTTATCTTATCCTAATCTCTTGTTTTCTTTGTTCTCTCTCTCTCTCTCTCTCTCTCTCTCTCTCTCTCTCTCTCTCTCTCTCTCTCGATATATGAATGTGTATGTGTGTGTGTGTGTGTGTGTGTGTGTGTGTGTGTGTGTGTGTATGTGTGTGTGTGTATTCTGTGTAGCAAACTCGACCTTTATATTAAGCAGTAAAGTATTTTTGTATAATATTAGAACAATTTTTCTCGTAAATTTAATCCATCCTCTTTTACCCCTCTCATTTCTCATCTCGTGGCCGTTTTCTCTCCATTTTTATCTCATCATCTGTCTCTTAGTGTCCAATATATTCTCTTTTTCTCTTTTCCTTCGTCATTACTTTCTCTCACTTCGTCCTTGCAGCGCACCGTTCTCTCTCTCTCTCTCTCTCTCTCTCTCTCTCCTTCCTCTCCCTTCCTCCAACCCTCTGCCCCCCGTCTCACCAACATCTCTTTCCATTTTCCTTCCTCTCTCCCTCTCCTCTCCCTCCCTCCCTCCCACACCCAATCTCGTCCCTCATCAGCAACGAACGAGATAAGTGTTAAGTGTCGGGGAGCGTAAGTAGTTTTCCACGCGTTTTCGAGAGAGAGAGAGAGAGAGAGAGAGAGAGGATTGGGAGGGAGGGAAGGTTGGGTAGGATGGGGATGAAAGGGTGAGAAAGGGTAAGGATGGTACGGGGGTAGGGGTGACATATCGAGAATAGAGGTGGGGGTAGGAAAGGATGATGTGGAGGGAGAGGGAGGGGAGATGTTGAAGGGAGGGGGAAGGGAGCTGTTGGAGGGAGGGGGAGGAGAGCTGTTGGAGGGAGGGGGAGGGTGATGTTGGAGGAGGAGGAGGAGGAGGAGGAAAAGAGAGAGAGATGTTGGAAGGAGTGCAAGGGGAGATGCTGGTTGGAGGGGAGATGTTGGTTGGGGGAGGGGGAAGGGAGATGGGGTTTAAGAGGGGGAAAAGGGACTCAAATTTATAGACTGGAGATGCGCCAAGTGCCGAAAGTATTAGTGCCATTAGCAGGGAGGTATGGCACACACACACACACACACACACACACACACACACACACACACACACACACACACACACACACACACACACTAAGCGGGTTAAGTGTGTGTGTGTGTGTGTGTGTGTGTGTGTGTGGTAAGTGGATGGAGTTTGTGGTGCTTGGTGGAGGCTCAAGTGGATTTTTAAGTGGCGCGCAATATACGTACTTCCCTATATCATTTTACTTCCTTCTAACCTTAGACAGTTTTAATAGCTCAAGGAAAACATGTACTGTAAATGTTTAAAGGAATGTGTTTATGTTTATTTGTATAGAAGTGTATGTGGGGTTTTGTGCCAATGTTTTAAAGGTAGTCTCTCTCTCTCTCTCTCTCTCTCTCTCTCTCTCTCTCTCTCTCTCTCTCTCTCTCTCTCTCTCTCTCTCTCTCTCTATTTGTGTGTATGTTATGTTATTGACCTTTTTTGACCCTACCTCACTCAGTCCATAGGTGGGAAAAGAGGTCGGGATGATGGTGATATACTGTAGAATGACTGTATCCATCCATCTTTCAGTGCATATCCATCCCAATCACTGTCAAGACTGTCAACCTCCTGTCATATATACTTCCATCCACCTGTCTATCAATCTGTATGTATCTGTCAGTCTATCAATATTCTGCCACCCAACCCTGCCTCAGGTGCTAAAAACAACTACAAATTCTCATGGTCTTCCTTTCACTTTTTTGTCTCTTCATCCGTAGGTGTGTCCATCTATTAGTCTATTTATCTACTTAACTTTATCTATACCTCACCCTTTCCATCAGTAAAGCAACACTGGGCCATAAATAAAGCAGCTAATTCGTGTGTCTATATGTGTTTGTCTGTTTATCTGTGTATATATATCTATCTGACTGTCTATTAGTCTCCTTTATCTATCAGTCTCCAGCCACCATACTCTTCCCCCAGTATTAAAGAGCCCGTAAATAAGCTGGCTAATTCTCGTCGACTCCCCTTCACCTTTCCATCTCCCTTTGCATTTACAGAGTTCATCACTGTTCCCTCTAGCCTCTCCTCTCCTTCATTTACAGAATTTACAAGTGTTCTCTCGCCCACCTCCTCTGTTAAAGGAAAAAAAAAAAAAACATACTTTCTCTTTTTGCATTTATAGTCTAGTGTGATATATACGTCCATGAGTAGGGAAAAAAGTTGTATATATTCTCGGAGTTGCAAAACCTCTCTCTCTCTCTCTCTCTCTCTCTCTCTCTCTCTCTCTCTCTCTCTCACCACCACCACCACCACCACCACCTTCAGCTTCACCTTCCGGTCTCATATTTCCACCTTAGGATATGACGAAGTAGGATCCAGAAAAAGAAAACATTAAAAGTGGAAGATTCATCAACAGAATACTTGAATATGCCAAAAAGTTATTCATGCACTATTCACAGAGTATTCCATTAAAACAATATCGTATAACATTGGCTAAAATATTATTCCTTTTTAATCGTTGGTTTGTGAAAAAAAAAAATAATAAGAATAATCCAGATAATTTAGAGCCTCTTGGTGGTGATTGAATTTCCTTAGATGAAAATAATCGGAAATGCACAATGAACACGAGAGAGAGAGAGAGAGAGAGAGAGAGAGAGAGAGAGAGAGAGAGAGAGAGAGAGAGAGAGAGAGAGGAACAATTGCTAGACCCTGTAATACCCAAACCCAGGAGAGAGCAAAATGCAGATGCAAGCTGAGGGGGAATCGGATGAGAGAGAGAGAGAGAGAGAGAGAATCTTACAAGGAAGAAGAAACGCAGTCGAATCTCTCGTCCGTATGACCTTATATATTTCGTGTTGTTTTCTCCAGTCTTTAATAATTCTTTTCTCTCATACATCTTGCTTTTTTCTGCTTTTTCTTATTTTCGTCTTTTTTCCTTTCTCTTTTCCCCTCTTTCCTATATTCGTCTCCTTTTTCCCGGTGTCTTTTCCACTCACTGATATTTTCATCTCCGCTTTCCCTCCCTCTTTTCCTCTTATTTTCATCTTTCCCTCTCTCTCCTTTTATTTTCGTCTCCCGTTTCTCTCTCTCTCTCTCTCTCTCTCTCTCATTTTTGTCTCCCCTTTCCCGCTCTCTTTTCCCCTCTTTCGTATTTTCGCCTCTCCATCCTCTCTCTCTCGTTATATCCCCCAATTTTTATTTTATTCTCGTCTTCGCCTTTGACACCCCCAAACATTCCTCCCATTCTTTTCTTTCTTCGTTATTTCTTCCTGCCTCTTTTCTTCATTATTTTTCTCTCTCTTCTCACTCCTGTTCATTCTTTCATCCTCCCACATCTTCCCATGTTAGCTTCTTATCTCCTACTTCTGTTTCGCCTTCTTTCATTTTCTCATTTCTTGACTTCTCTCTACAGTAAATTTTCTTTTTTTTCCACTGCTGTCGTTAACCCCCCCCCTCTCTCTCTCTTTAAGTAGAATAAAAAAAAAAAAAGATCCCTACTCAATAACGACCAGTTGCAAAAAGTATCGTTCACAGCCCGTCAGCATTGAGGCCAAAACTTGTATTAATGTTATGGAAAAGGGCGAGACGAAATGAATATAAACAAAGCAGTAACTATGCAGTCATATGCAACATGGCCGTGCAGGGACGCGTAGATTGCAGGGTCGTTTCGTGCAGACGGGTCACAATTGATAAAAAGTTGTTATATATTTGATATTGGGAGTGGAGTTGAGGCATTTTTGTTATTATTATTATTATTATTATTATTATTATTATTATTAATGTTATTACCAATTCTTCTATTATTTTATCATCATCGTCGTCATCATTATTACTATTACCGTATTATTACCGTATTATTTATTATTATTATTATTATTATTATTATTGATGTTTTTGTTATAAGTATAATTTTTTGTCATCATCGTCGTTATGGCCATCATCGTCAATATCCTCATCTGAAATTACTTACCAGGAGGCAAAATAAATGTGTGAGGATGTTCTGATGATCTGATGGCGATGCTTTTAGTTAGACTGTTATGATATATTCGTGTAGCCTATATATATCCAGCACTAATTAAGAGTCACTATCAGTTGAATAAAATCGTCCTGTGTGAGCCGGAATAAAGGAGTCGAGTTATCAAGGCCATGCAAGCGATAACGATACAAAAACTATATTATTAGGCAAATTGTGACAGTCAAATGAATACAATCGATTAGCGTTAGTTCCAAGAAAATCCGAGAGAATATGCAACTATGAGGGGATTAAAATATATAATAAATAAAAAAATAGTAAAGCATGCGTTCCAATAAATTTCAAGAATTCAGAGCATTAAAGTGTGCAATGAAAAATTACAGTCAATGAGTGTAAATAGAAAGCGCTTAATCCGCTAATGTATAGCAAACATGCACTTGGCCACTGACTCAGCAAGCACTCTCAGCACATTAGCAAAATTATATATACATTAACTCTCTCTCTCTCTCGTCTCTTAGTCTAGTTCACCCCTTACCCTTGAGCTAAATTCCACATCCTTTTATTTATTTATTTTTCGTGTTAATCTTTAAAGTTTATTTTTGACGCTTACGGTAATGTAGTTTTTCTTGACTTTATTTTGTACTCTGTTTTTCTTTCTTTTTCTGTGCTCTTGCGATTTTTTGTTCAGTTTCGTTATATTTTAGTTGAATTAATTTTGCGTGCACATAAACTGATTTTATTATATATTTTTCAGGTAAGTTACGTTCATCCCTTCCATGGCTGCAATTGTACGTACGAGAATTCCGTTTACATTCGTTATATCTTGCTAATTTTTTTTCACAATGCTGTTTACAGTTTACGAGTAGTACATACAGGGTTGAGTATTACAGACGGAAGTAAGAGTTTGTGAATGGACGGGTACTGAGAGAGAGAGAGAGAGAGAGAGAGAGAATGATTTGGCCATGACACTTCCCCTCTGCAGGTCTTATCGTAAAGCAAAGGGTGTTTTTTCTCGTTTTTTTCCTCTAATGTTTGTGTTTTTCTGTGGCCGATGGAGCTTTTTTTTTTTTTTAGTTTTTAATCTCTTTCCGGCCATGGGCATAATTTTGTCTCCTTTTTTCCTTTTTTTCGTTTGCTAACTTCTTATGATACCGTTAAGCTTAGAAGAAACTTTTTGAACTGGAAGGGTTAGAGAGAGAGAGAGAGAGAGAGAGAGAGAGAGAGAGAGAGAGAGAGAGAGAGAGATCCTTTATTGCTCTTTTTTTTCATTGTTTTCATTACATATTATACTTGATCTCCACTGATGTTTTTACCCTTGCTTGGAAAATATGTAGGCCTAATTATGTATTGTCTGACTCGTATTCTTAAGTATGTTCGAGTATACAGGGAGACTGACGTATCGTTTTCTTTTTGATCAGGCTTATGGCAGACTGTTCTGTTTAGGTTGAGAAAAGGCCTTTATTACTGAAGGAGTTAATGAAGAATCTGTCTAACCCCTCTGGTTTTAAAATCTCTCTTGACCTGAATAAGTAAGTCTAGAGGTAGCAAGACCAACAATAACAAAAATATATATAAAAAGAAACTAAAAACACACCACGCGATTGATTTTTTTTTTTTTTTAATATGTGGCTTTTTTCACGTTAAAATCTCTCGACCTGAATAAGTAAGTCTAGAGGTAGCAAGAACAACAATAACAAAAAATATATAAAAAGAAACTAAAAACACACCACGCGATTGATTTTTTTTTTTTTTTTAATATGTGGCTTTTTTCACGTTTCATGTTGCCAGTTTATATCATGGAGAAGAGTGTTATTTTTAGAAGAGGATGTAGGCCTAGTAAGCTTAAAGGGAAAAAAATGTTTATAATGTGTACCCGGTAGATCAAATTCCTTTCTCTCGATCTTTTTTTCTAGGTCATTTTTTATTTTCATTTTTCAGATCTGTTTTTTTCGTAGGATTTTGTATTAGGTATTTTGTATTTTTGTATTTTTTTATTCGTACATTTTTAGATACATTTTCTTATTTATGTATTTACTTATCCATTAATGTATTTTCTTATTTATTTATTTGTTTATTTTATGAGGGCTTGGAAGGAGAAGAAGGGAAAGACCGAGAAAAAAGATGGCCAGATACAGTGGGAGAGTACGTAGCCCAAGGGAGGGTTGTGTTGTGGAAAGGAGCTTCGTTACTGAGGAGGGATAGAAAAGCCTATATTTTCTTTTGCTGGGTCCGCCACCTCTCTTGGGATGGGGCGTAAGGTGACTCTCTTTCTCTCTCTCGTGTCCTCCTCCTCCTCCTCCTCCTCCTCCTCCTCCTCCTCCTCCTTTTCTCTTCTCTTTTAGCCACGTCCGCTTAATCTTCCTTTGTTTCTTCTCACTTGTTTTCCTTCGTCTCTGTTTTCAGTCCTGTCACTCCTTGTTTTTTCCTCTCTGTTCTTTCACTTCCACTTTTTCCTGCTATTGTCTTATTTTCTTTTTTTTCTTTTCTTTTCTTTTTTTTTAGGCCGCTCCTGTTTACACCTTTTCATATTCTCACTCATCCACATCCGCACTATTTCCTTCTAATGCTTTTTTTTTTTTTTTAATTGTGTCCTTCTCCTCCTCCTCTCCACACCCCACCCCACCCCACCCCACCCCACCCCACCCCACCCCACCCCACCCCTCCTTCCAACACTTCTCACTCTCCTCTCTCTCCTCTCTCGCACTCGTTCTTCCTCCTCTTCTTCCCTTGCCGGATCAATGTGGAGTCATATCCGGCATTGACTGGCGAGCCGCGTTCCTGCAATTATGATGGGCTTTTGTGTGCGCCCAGAGAGAGGAGGGAAGGAAGGAAGAGAGGAGGGAAGGAGGGAAGAGAGAAAGGAAGGAGGGAAGAGAGTAGGGAAGAGAGACAGGAAGGAAGGAAGGAAGAGAGAAGGGAAAGAGGGAAGAAGGAAAGGAAGGAGGGAAGAGGGAAAGGAAGGAGGGAGGAGAGGAGGGAGGGAGGGATGAAAGAAAGAAAAGAAGGAAGAGGAGAGAAGGAAAGAAGAGAGGAGGGAAGAGGGAACGGAAATGAGACAAGAAGCTAAGAATTAAGAGTGAAGGAAGGATGGAAACAGGAAGTTAGGAAAGAGGTGGAAGGGGTAGGGTGAAGAATAATAAGGATGTGAATAAAGGAAATAAGAGTGGGCAGGAAAAGAGAGAAGGAAGAGAGGAGGGAAGGGAAATGAGAGACGAAGGGATGAAGACGAAGGGGGAGGGAAGGATGGAATAAGGGAAGTGAGGAAAGAGGCGGAAGAAGTTGGGGGGGAGAATGAAGGTAAGAAGGTTGTGAAAAAAAAATAAAAGAAGAGAGAGGAAGGAGGGAAAGAAGGAGGGATGAGAGGAGGGAAGAGGGAAGGGAAATGGAGAGAGGAAGGGATAAGGAGGAGGGAAGGAAGGAGGGAAGAAAGGAAGTTAGGAAAAAGGAGGAAATGGGCAGGGGGAAGAGCGAGAAAGAGAAGGATGTGAAAGAGATGGATATGAAGAAAGGAAAGAAGAGAGGGGAGGGGAGGAAGAGAGAGCAGGAAAAGAGGGAAGGGAAATTAGAGACGAAAAGATGAGAAGGCAGAGGGAAGGAAGGCTGGAAGAAGGGAAGTTAGGAAAGATAAAGATAAGATAGGGGGAAGAATAAAGGCGAGAAGGACATGAAGGAAGGAAAGAAGAGAGGGGAGGGATTGAAGGAAAATGTGGTAGTAAGGAAGTACAGGAAAAAGTGAGGAGGTGAAAGGAAAAACTTAAGTGAGGAGAGAGGAGGAGGAAGGAGAGATGCAGAAAATATGAAAGGAGTTTAAAGGACATAAGGAAGAAGGAAGGAGGATAAGATGGAGAAGGAAGCGAGGAGGGAAAGGAAGCGGGGGAGGAGGAAGAGGTGAAAGTGAGAAAAGAGGAGGAAGTGAGGGAGTGGGGTTAAGTTGAGAGAGAAGGAGGATGAAAGAAAAAAAAATTATGTGAAGGAAGAAGAAAGAAACAAGGAAGGAAAATTAAAGAGAAAGGAAGCAAGAAGTAAAAAAAAAGTAGAGAAAGAACAAAATGGTGTAGAAAAGAAAATCGTGGAAGAAAAGATGAAAACAATAAAATGAAGACCAAAAAGGAAAAGAGAAAAGAAGGAAAACTATGAACAGCAGATGCAAGGAAGAATGGGACAAGGAAAGGGAGGGAGATAGAAACAATAGAAGGAGAGTTAGAAAGAAAGTTTGGACGAAGGAAGGAGGAAGAATGAGAGAAAAAGGACGAAAAGAGACTGAAGAAGGCGAGGGAAGGTGAGAAAGAGGAGAGGAAGAAGGAAGGTATGAAAGAGAGAGGGGAGAGGAGGAAGAGGAGGAGAGGTGGGGTGGCGGTGAGTGTGCATGACATTTAGGAGAGAGAGAGAGAGAGAGAGAGAGAGAGAGAGAGAGAGAGAGCAAAATCGAAGAGTGGCTCACAGGCGTTTACGGGAACAAATTGTAGTACTGTACTTGAGGCTTGAAGTTATATTCAAGTTCCCCGTTGAGAAAACTGTCTTTAATTTTGCCTCTCTCTCTCTCTCTCTCTCTCTCTCTCTCTCTCTCTCTCACACACACACACACACACACACACACACACACACACACACACACACACACACACACACACACACACACACACACACAGTGTCCTTGAGGGCCTGTAGTTTTTCTTTCCTCCAATGGTAAACGAGAGAGAGAGAGAGAGAGAGAGAGAGAGAGAGAGAGAGGTTAATGAGGCACCTTACATCATTTTTAGTCCCTTTAAACGAAAAAAAAAACTATAGTCACTAAAATTCCCTCAAAACAGGAAATTGATGACCAGAAAAAATGGTTGTACTCAGCGACCCTCAGCTCTTTTTTTTTTTTTTTTTTTTTTTTTTTAATCGGCTTTTCCTCTCCAAAAAAATAAGGAGGGGGAAAAATAAGGAGGGGGAAAAATAAGGAGGGGGAAAAATAAGGAGGGGGGGATAATAGTACTTAGAGACCCTTTTCTTTCCTTTTCTTTTCATTCTTTCCTTTCTTCCTCACTCCCAGGTATATCTGTATGTTAGAAGAATGAGGTTATATATTTGAGCTTCTGAACACTGTGAATCTAGGTATGTACTTTTAATTTATCTTTGGTAACTTTACAATTTTCTTCAGCTAGAGAGAAACTTCAGGTTGTGTAGGGGTTATTGATGAGTTTCTATCCTTGTCTCTCAGAAGCTTAATAAAATCGCCTAGAGGAAGGAAGAATATAATAATAATAATAGTAATAATAATAACAACAATAATAATAATGAAAGGGTTAACAGAAATAAAGTACTTAGTGACCTCAGCTTTTTCTGTGATCATTGCAAGAGTCATAATTTTTTCCCCTATCAATAAACGAACAAGGTAGTATTCAGGGACCTACAATATAGTGTGTGTGTGTGTGTGTGTGTGTGTACTTCTTAAGCTTTTCGTAGAACCCACACACACACACACACACACACACACACACACACACACACACACACACACACACACACAAAATTCTGGGAGCGTTCAGGAACCTAGCACTTTTTTTTTCTCTCTCTCCTCGGTAAATCAGCTTGAATTTTTTTTCATCGTTCAAAAAAAAAAAAAAAAAGTCATTTTACTCGAGCAGCGAAGCACAGGGATTCTCTCTCTCTCTCTCTCTCTCTCTCTCTCTCTCTCCAAAATTCCCTAGTCTTCCCTGTTAATTAATCCCCTTCCCCCCTCCCTCCCCCCACACCCTCCTCCACATGAACTCTGCTTCGTCATCACCCCTCCCTGCCCCTCTTTCATCCTCCCTTTTCTCCCTTCCCCCTTTCCTTCATTCTCCTTCCCACCCTTCCATATTTTTCCTTCTTTCCCTCCCCAGTCTTCCTTACCTTCCTGCTCCCTTCCCCTGTCTCCCATTTTTTCCCTCCCTTTCCTTCCTTCACACTTTCCCTTCAAGTTTCATTTCTCTTTCCCTCCCCACTCATCGTATCAGTTCATCTCCATATATCTTCGTCATCCATCCTCTTCCTCCCTTCCTTTCTTACACCCTTCTATTCATATTTTACCTCCTTCCTCGCAACTCATCCCTGCTCCCTCCTTCCCCTCTTCCCTCCCTAACCCCACCCATACTCACTCCCACCCCCCCAGTCTCATACCCACCCTTCCAGTCTTCACTTCCTTCCACCTAATTCCCCAATCCTCTCTCAGCCACCCTTCTACTCTCCCCTTCCCCCTTCCTTGCTTCGCTCTTCCTTTCCTCCATCTGTATATTTCTAAGTTTCCCTCCTCTTCCCCTTATTCTCTCCCCTCCCCCTCCCCTCTCTTCATACTCTAGATTCTTTCTACCCCTCACTTTCTACGCCTGGTCCACCTCCCCTTCCCCCCTTCTCTCTTTCCACCTCGTTCATTCACCTTCATCCTGTTTACCCCTGTTTTTATCCCGTCTCCTTTCCTCCCCACTCTCCATCTCCTCTCCTTCCCTCACTCATCTCCCTTTTCCATCCCTCGCACTCATTTCCAGTTTTTCCCCATCTCCACTTCCTTGCCTTGCTCCCTCCCCTCTCCCTCTGTCCTTCTTCCCCCCCTTCCTTTAAAATCACATATGTACTCTTTGAAATGACAGTGACCTGTGACGTAACACTGCCATACTCATGCACTGTAATCAATCACTCAGTTATTCCTCAGTTTCTCTCCCTCCTGTGGTGTTCCCCTCTTCTCCTCTCTCCCCACCATCGCCCCTCTCACGCCTTTCACTTTTCCTTTCCATCCTTTCCCCTTTTCTCTCCTCTCATCCCCATCCTTTTCCCTTTTATCTATTTTCGTCTTCTTTTCTCAACCTCTCTTTTCCTCACTCGTTCTTCAGCCTTCCTCTTCCCTTTCCCACCCGCCTGTCCCCTCCCCATATTCTGTTCTTCATCTCCCTCCTCTCTCCTCTTGCCCTTTCTCATCTCTGCACACACTCCCTGACTCCTCCACCACTGTTTCTTTGCAATTTTTCTGTCCTCTTCCATCATCTCCCTTTCCCTCTCGTCCTTGGCCCTTCCTCTTGCCTTAATTCTCCTCCTCCCTCCCTCTTCATTTTCTTCCCTATCTCTGTTATTTCCATTTGTCTGTTCCTCTTCCTTTACGTAATAGCTTCATAGGAATAAATACAACAACTGTTTCAGCACAATAAACCTCAGCAAGAGTGAGATGCTTAAGAAAAAACTTTTAGTGTTTATTTTCGTGTTGACTGAGGGATAATCCAATAATTACGACCGTGTTTTGTGACTGAAGCACTTTTAAAACTTTGGACATGCAGCAGCTCAAAGTATATGCTCCGCTGTCTTTCATTTTAATATTTTTATGTTGGTTTTGCCAGCAGTCACAGTGTTTTTCATTTTTCCTTCCAGCTCTTATGTCGGAGGGAGTGGTGGGCGGGGGAGAACCTATTATTCATTTTTTTTTTCTCATGTTGTTTAGATCTTTATTGTAATTTGGTTGTTTCCCATCATATAACAGTGTTGTGCCATTTGATAGCGCTGGATGTATCGCTTGTTAATTCCAGTAGTATTCTTCTCCCTCTGTACTACCTTCATCTCTCTGTTTTTCCCATTCCCCCCTTTCTTTCCCCCTCTCATCTTCTCTCGTTTTGTCTTCCCTTCCCCCCTAGTCTCTTCCTTCTCGTCCATTTCCCCATTCTTATGCCCAGAATTCTTGGAACGTAAAATAGAAACTTTGGAAGAGCCATGATGGAGGAAAGAAGCATAAGTTGTGACAGAGAGAGACGGCACTACCATTAATATGTAAATGTTTGCATGGAAAAATACAAGTTGCTTTCCCCTGAAGTACCCGAATTTATATTGTTAAAAAATAATATGAATAGTAAATTGCTGCTTGCTGCTACCATTATTATTATGCTAAAAGTAATATAAATGTTAAACTACTACTATTATTGCGGCCACTGTTACTGTTAGTCTAGCAACTGATGGTATTTCTTTTTTACTGAGACTACCAATACTACTACTACTAGTTTTACTACTACTACTACTACTAGTGATGTTAAAACTTGTGTTATACTAGGTTACTGTTTTAACTACGGTTTCGATTATTAATAAGCTGTTGCTATAGCTACTAATATCTCCTCCCCTGCTACTGGGCTCCTGCTACATCTGCTTATAATTAGTAATAATGAATGATAATAACAATAACAATAATAATAATAATAATAATAATAATAATAAGTGATGATGATAATGGTGTATGTCATTTGTCAAAAGTGGCATTTGGGAGAGAGAGAGAGAGAGAGAGAGAGAATTATTTGATGAGGCGGATATATAGATTTCCCATTGCATTAAATAAACCATCTAGGAGCTGGTAATACGATATGGCAGGTAGATAGATATTGTAGGTAGGTATGAATAAATAGACAGGTAGATAGATAGACAAGAAGGCTGGATAGACAGGTAGGTAGATAGATAGATATATATAGATAGATAGATAGATAGATAAAAAGGCGGTAGACATATAGTAGCTAGGCCGATAGACAAAATAGACAGGGTAGGTAGAGAGAGAAAAATATACTGGTGATAAAGGCTAGTTGGTCAATATGTTCCTGTGTTTGTTGACCCTTACATCACGGGGGCAAATATGTGGGTGAGGGGCATAGGGGTGGGGGGTGTAGGGGTGTGTGGGGGATGTAAGGGATAGGAAGAGCGTGGGTGTGGGTAGAGGAGGAGAGGGTAGGGTGTGTGTGTGTGTGTGTGTGTGTGTGTGTGTGTGTGTGTGTGTGTGTGTGTGTGTGTGTGTGTGTGTAAGTGGATTCGTGACTGGATATGGAGTCACATGGAGGAATGTGAGTGTAAAGTGGTTCACACACACACACACACACACACACACACACACACACACACACACACAGGACTGAACAGGTCCATCAGATAAAGGCTAGACACTTTCCGCACACCACATTGGCTAAAAGCTTCTGGGAACCTTCCAATTGCAGCTGCAGTAGATAGGATTGTGTGTGTGTGTGTGTGTGTGTGTGTGTGTGTGTGTGTGTGTGTGTGTTCAGGTATCGTGTTTGTATGTGTATGTACTGAAGGTGTACGTGTGTGTGTGTGTGTGTGTGTGTGTGTGTGTGTGTGTGTGTGTGTACCCGCTAACACAACATGAGGGTCCGCGTAATGTGGAATACGTGGGTAAAATACCGGTGCAAAAAAGATAGGAACCGTATGAAACAGCGTACGTGTAGAGCCCAGGAAATCAGGGGTGCAGGAAAAAAGGGCAGAGCACGTATACAGCCAGCACGTGTATGGCAGGCACGTTTTGAACAGGGCACGTTTGTAGGTGGCATGTGTTAAGTAAAGCACGTGTATTTATGACTGCCATTTCTTGAGGAAGCCACGTGTCTGCATTGCCGACCTATTATGGGCTTGTGTATGGGTATAATATGTGAGGAAGGTTACTCAGGTGCTAACTTATCATTTGTAATTGAATAACTATGTGATTAGAATTTATGGAGTGCACACGTGTGGAATAGGGCACGTGTGAAGTAGGTGACGTTTAGAGCAGAGCACGTTTAGAGTACGTGTGAAGTACAGCATGTATAAGGCTGGCACATGTTAATTAGATGGCATGTAAAGAGCAGCACGTGTCAAATACAGCACGTGTTATGCCGGCACGTGTGGACCGGAAAACTTGTAGAGGATGGATAATAGTCATCTTCCATGTTCCCCTACTAGCTTCGTCTTAGTTATAACCGGTACTTGTTTTCTATACATAAGCACGTGTAAGGAAAGGCACGTGTATGACCAGCACGCATAGGCTAGGAGTGAGGGATAGGGAGGGAGGGAGAAGTAGTAGAAAAATAAATAAATAAATATCACAGTCATCTCTTTTGTTCCCGGGCGAGTCACATCAGAGGAATTTAATTTAGTACTCCTGTGGTTATCTGTACAATTTAAATGTTGTTGTTGAGAGCACGTGTATGACCAGCACATGGAGACGAGAGAGAGAGAGAGAGAGAGAGAGAGTCACCAGCACTATAACAGGTATTAAGAAGATGCCGTGTACAGGCAGTATGTGTATATTGATGAAAAGCACGCATCGAGCAAGTAAGAGTACAAATATAGCAGGGCACGTGTAAAACAGAGCACGTGTAAAACAGAGCACGTGTAAAGCAGAACACGTTCAAAGCAGAGCACGTTCAAAGCAGAGCACAGGTAAAACAGAGCCGAGCCGAGCACGAACTTGATACTCGTAGGCTACAGAGGGATCGAGGAGGATTTAAAAAGTCTCATGATCACCTTTGTAGCCTTACGGTTCATTTACATTATCACAAACATTTGGTATGGTAGGTCACATGCACAGTAGGTTACGTGCGTTTGAGGTTGGGCACGTATTAAGTCAGCCCGTATTGATAAGAACACGTGTATGACCGTCACTTGTACAAAAACGTGAATGACCGGCACGTGTAAGAAAAACGAATGATGGTCACGTGTTGACAAGTGGAAAGGGGGGCAAAAAAAAAAAAAATTTCTTGTGCTCTATAGCCGAATGAATTTTCCCCAGCTAGACAATTTTTCATGCTACATTACCCCTGTTGGGCCTTTGATGTCTGGAGTCTCTGCCTAGCCTCGTTCCCCTACCCTGGCAACCTCTTTTATTACCTCCAGTGGCTATTGATGTCAGAGTCTGTCCAGGTCTTCATAAGCTGACCCCAGAATCCTCCTTTCTGACCCCAGTCTTTTGTGTGTGTGTGTGTGTGTGTGTGTGTGTGTGTGTGTGTGTGTGTGTGCTCATACTTCTCCCCTAGCAACTACCTGTGACTCCCAGTTCTCTCTCTCTCTCTCTCTCTCATTTGCCATTATTTGATCCTACCCTACCTCAGAACCCATCGTTAACAATCCTAGGCGCTGTTGACCCCATTGGATCTATGACCTGTCTGTGCCTAGCCTCGTACTCCTACCTAGGCAACCACCATCTTTTTGACCCCAGGCGTTTGACCTCAGTTGACCTTTGATGTGTCAGTTCTTAGCCTCATAATCGAAGTCCATCATCTTAGCCTCATAATCGAAGTCCATCAACCCGCCCTCTGACCTCAACTTCTTTTGACCAAGCATCTCTGGCCATCTCTTGACCTCAATTGAATTTTTACATTTGGGTCAGGTCACGCTTCGATCGTTGACCTCAGTAGCCCCACTCCCATTATCTCACAGCCCCCCATTCCCATTATCTCACAGTCCATAGTAGCCCCATTCCCATTATTTCCCAGTCTTTAGTAGTCCCTCATTCCCATTATTTGCCAGTCCTTATTAATCCTCCTCCCCATTATCTCGCAGTCCACGGTGGTCCCCATTGCTACTGGCATCGTTTCTCGTAGCCCCCTAGTAGCAGAAATCTCCTCATCCTAATGACACCAGTAGCCTTCATTTCCTGTAGCTTCCCAGTAGATTCATAGCCCCAGTAGGCCGAGTAGCCCTAGCCCCAATACCAGTAGCCTGTCAATTGTCTTCTTGCAGTGTCCTTGCCCTCATCGCATCATTAGCCGTATCACCAGTACTCCTCATCCCCAGTAGGTCCCTAGTAGCCCCCGGTGGTCCCCCCAATCCCACACCTGTTGTATAATGTCACTGGGAGCTATATATCCCATGATAAGTATTACTTCCTTTTTAATACTAAGGAGGGGGCAGGAGAAGGTGACCGGATATGCAGTAAGGGTGATTGGATCCTAGATGAACACAGGACTCACGACCTTAAGGAAGAAAACCAACCATAAGGGCCAGATTTGGTAGGAATACAAGGGGACTTTGAACCTTGCGAGCTGTACTGTGAGGGTAGGATGCCATAAGGACGAGATTTGGTAGGGATAGAAGGGAATTTTCAGCCTTACCTGCAGTGAGGAGAGGGATGAGGAGCGCCATCAGCCTCTGGGATAGCATGGTGTTGGTCCAAGTCTATTCTCTGTAATGGAAGAGAGGGAGAGGAACCGATATTAAAAGTGGGGTACAAAGTGGGAGGGCGGTAGTGCGCATAAAATGAGGGGTTTTAATGGTTATTAGGCACTTATGCATATTAATGAACCCACCCCCCTGCTTTAAACACATGAATAGCTATAATCATGCATCGGTGTGCTTAGCTAATGTAATGTCTTTGTAATATTATGGGGCAGTTACTGTTTTATCAGGTTAAAGTGATAGTTGGAATTATACTTTTTATTAATTCATTGAGATGTTTCAAGCTATTTTGATTTTTTAAGAAGTGATACAAATATTTTCAGGATTTTTTTTATACCGTACGTAAACATATACTATGCAGGTGTTGTATGTATGTATGTGCTGTATGTATGTATGTATGTAAGGCCAAATGAAGAGATGTCTCGTGTAGATGGATTATTTTTAATACCCACCCCAGTCTGGAAGGAAATTCTTATTAGGATAACGATTATAATATTTTTTTTCCTCAATGTGTATCACTAATGCAGAAGACACAATCTATCCCTCCCTTCTCCTTCCCCTTCCCTCCTTCTCCTCCCCCGTCCCTCCTTCTCCTCCCTCATCCCTCCTTCTCCTCCCTCATCTCCCTTACTCCTCCCTCATCTCCCTTACTCCTCCCCATCCCTCTACTTCTTCCAATCCCTCCAACTCCTCCCCATTCCTCCCTACTCCTCCCCATTCCTCCCTACTCCTCCCCATTCCTCCCTACTCCTCCCCCATCCCTCACTACACCCCCATCCCCCCTACTCCTCCCCTCGTCTGTTCTGTTTCTCCGGTGTCATAGCTTTAATTTTTCTGTGGCTCTTTTTTTTTTTCATGGTAAGGACGCGTTCAGTCGCCTTTCCATTATATTCCTTGTACCCATTATTTCTATGTCTCGTTAATGCAAGAGACACAGCTATTTCTCTCTTTACTCACTTTTACTATTATTATTGTTATTATTATTATTATTATTATTATTATTATTATTATTAGGCCTATTATTGTTATTATTGTCTACCTCTGTCGAGTGGAGAATGTTTTTTGTTGGCTGTTTGTGATATTCCATTTGCAATTGTTTCTCTCTCTCTCTCTCTCTCTCTCTCTCTCTCTCTCTCTCTCATGACATGGCAAGTTTATTTTGCTTCCTCTTTATTGCAGAAACAACTCAGTCTCCCTCCATTTTACCTCGTGTGTGCAATAGTTTTTTTTTTTTTTTCTGTCTGTAAAGCAAGGGATATTCAGTCGCCTCTTTCTCCTGTGTCACATCAGTATTCTTTTTTATTTTTCATGGAGAAGTGTATTGAATTTACCTTTACCAGTTTAGTTATATTTTTCTGTTTATGAAAGGGACTCTCTCTCTCTCTCTCTCTCTCTCTCTCTCTCTCTTTCTCGTCAAAGCCAGTTTTCTTTTTTTCTCTCTCTGCTTCTTTATTACAGGGAAAACTCATTCATTTGTCTCATTTTTACTCCCTCTTCCGCTTCTGCTTTTCTCTTTTTTTCTCTTTTTTTTTTTTTTTCAGATCTGATTCAATAGGTTTATATTTCCATCTGTGTCTCATTGTGTAAAGGATATTCAGTGGGTCATTTTCTTTTCCTCATTCTCTCATAAGCTGTTTTTTCCTCTCTCTCTCTCTCTCTCTCTCTCTCTCTCTCTCTCTCTCTCTCTCGTTATAGTCGTCGTCGTTATCATCACCATCACCCACAGCAGCATTTCTGAATTATTTTGGTTCTTCAGTAATACCAGATACGTATTTTTCTATTATGCATGAGCGGGTTTCCTTGTTACATCCCGGAATCCAGTAGTCCCCCCTTGTTTCTTTCCTGCGCGGTCCGTTTTCTCTCGCTCTCCCATAATCCTTCTTAGTGTTCTTTTTCTCCTTCTGTTTCCCCGTTTTAATTCACGTATCACTCGCTTAATGAGAGTGCATTCATTCAGATCTTAGTTTATTATGTTTTTCTTTTCCTGTCCATGTTTTCTTTAATGTTTTCTCTCGTCTATAACCTTTATTTTTTTTCTCGTTCTTTCTTCCTCTTTTCCAGATCTGTTTTCAGTTTGGTTACCTTTTTTTTCTGTAATTCCTTCTTTCATTCATTCTTTATTTCTTTACCATGATTTTTTTTTTCATTCATATTCTTCATCTGATTTATTTGTCTTCCGATGTATATTTCCCCTCATGCTCTCCTTCCGTTTTTCCTAACTTCTTTTACTCCTCTGTTTTTATGTTTCATTTCTCCGGCCCTCCTTTAATCCTGTCTTTTTTATTTTTTACTTCGGCTCTCCTACTCAGTTCACGTAATCACTGGCTTTATCACTGCATGTGTGTGTGTGTGTGTGTGTGTGTGTGTGTGTGTGTGTGTGTGTGTTATCGAATCTGCTTAGTATTTTTTAATTCATAGCCTTTTTTTATATTGTTTCCGTAATCTCTCTCTCTCTCTCTCTCTCCCTCTCTCTCTCTCTCTCTCTCTCTCTCTCTCTCTCTCTCTCTCTCTCTCTCTCAATTCCCGTCCCCTGTTCAGTTAATCAGTGACTCTCGTAATTTTTTTTTTCCCTTGACACTCGATTTTTTCAGACCATAATAGCGCTTTTTTTTTTTTTTTTTTTTTTTTTTTTACGTTCCCCTTCTCTATTCATGATTTCATACCCACCCTCCCATTTACTAAGCCACCCATTAACCCAGTCCACCCACCCCAATCCTAGTCCACCCAGTCCAGTCCTAATACACCCAGCCTACTCCTGATCTACCCAGTCCACCAACCCAACCCAATCCTAATCCACCCAGTCCAGTCCTAATCCACCCAGTCCATTTAACCCAGTGCTAATCCAGCCAGTCCACCTAACCCCATTCCTAATCCACCGGGACCATTCAACCCGATCCTGATCCTCCCACTCCACCCAACCCAATATTAATCCACCCAGCCCACCAACCCAATGCTGATCCACCCAGTCCACCCAAAACAAGCATGATGCATCTAGTCCACCCAGTCCATTCCTAAGCCACCCATTCCACCCAAAATCCAAATCCACCCAACCCAGTGTTAATCCACCCAGTCCACCCAGTCCACCCCTAATCCACCCAGTCCCTCATCTTTCCATTCTGACCACAGAACCTTCCAATTTGCAGACTTTTCAATCATCCTTTTTTTCATCCCATTGCAACGAAACACACACAGGCACGTAAGCTCGCACGTACACACACACACACACACACACACACACACACACACACACACACACACACACACTCTCTCTCTCTCTCTCTCTCTCTCTTCCTCTTCATTCCCATCCCTTTCCTTCTCATCCTTTCCCTTCCCTTTCTTCCCCTCCCCTTTCTTCCCCTCCCCTCCCCACCCCGTCTCATCAGCTCCCTTTAATTCCACTGCCACGACCCTAACTACCGCCCCTGTCAATTCTCCCTGCCGCTGTCAGTTTCCTCCCTCTAATAACTCCCCTACGTGCCTGTCAGTCTACCTCCCGCCCCGTCACCCCGCTACCAATTCCGTCAATTATACTGCTGTCGTTGTTCGTTAGCTCCTCTGTCTACCGTCCATGTTTACTTACGACATTCACAATGTACTTTCTGTGTCTGTCATCTACTTTGCACTTGTCGCTCCTGTCTGCCCATCACCTGTCACTTCTGCTAATATCATGACTGTCTTACGGTGTCTTCTTTACCTGTCTCCACCTGCTTATCTGTCTACTGTCCCTGTTTACCTACGACAATCACAGTCGACCGTCTTGTCTGTCATCAAGCTCCTCGCCTGTCTGCCTTTCACCTGTCACTTCTAGAAATATCAAGACTGCCATACGATGTCCTTTACCTGTCTGTCCATTCCGTTACTCATATGCCTGTCATGTTGCCAGTCATTCTTCCATATTGGTTGTCAGTCTCCCCATCCTCTCTGACCTTTTCCCTTGTCAGGATGTTCCACACCTGTCACTTCTACCAATAACACACCTGTCATACCTTCCGTACCGATCTCTCTGTCCTACTGCTCACATATCTATCTTGTTATTTATCTCTGTATCCACGACCATAACGTACGTCTCTCTAACAGCTCCCAGTTAGCCATTTGTCTGTTCTGTCATCTCTTTGTAGTGTAAGAATAATCATTCTATTGAAATGGCATAGCAAAGAATTGAGCTGAAATAAATTTGTCACTTAATACTACTTGGGTAAAATTATGCAATCTGGAATCTTTTATATTCTTTTTACTCCAAATAAGCAGCAGAAAAAAATCTGGGCTGAGTGTGAGAGAGAATTATAATACGTAAAATCATGCCCATCTCCAAACTGTTTAATTCTGGTTGGCAACTTAATGCATGTTTAGTTGGACTTCTGGAACTTGCTAAGCTGAGTATGATAATGTATGGGTGGCAGGAGTAAGGTAAAAGCAACGTCCTCTAGGTGAAGGGGTTAATGGAAGAAAGTGGGATGACATGATAAGATATGGAGGGGAGGGGTTAAAACAGGAAACGTGACCCCCTTATATCCCTCACTTAACCTCGTTCGGTATAACTGGTATTGTAAGGCGTCGATGGTTGAGTGGGTAGGGGAGTGGGTTCGCTGCGTGGATGGTGAGTGTGCTGGTGCCAGTGTAGTGGGGAAAGGTGTGTATATTTACCTGGTCTCGTTGATTGGCATGACTTTGAGTCCACGGAGGAGACGGATGTTCACTTATTTATTTATTTTATTTTTTATTGCCATATATTGCACAACACTTTATAACAAGGTAACTCCGCGACAGGTATAAGAATGGTATTACTTTAAAGAAAAAAAAATAGCTTTAACGTTTCGCTGGGTAGAAAGGTCGCCAGGTGTGTTGTCACTTCTGCAACCGGAAGTTATACCTAGTTATTTCCGACACCAACATGCTGAATCAGGTAACAGAGAGAGAGAGAGAGAGAGAGAGAGAGAGAGAGAGAGAGAGATTATTCACCATCTGTCTACCTTGTTGCTTATCTATCGTCTCATCTCGTCAACCTACTTTCCGCAACTACTTCGTCACTGTCATGGGTGCCAATTGGGACCCACTGACGAATAAATGAGTTTCGGTAGAATTGCCATTACTAATTTTGTGAGAACGCTATTACTGTTCTTGTGAGAATTGGTGTCATTATACAGGGTGTGTCAAGAACTCCTTATCTCTCCCTTCCCTGAGTAAATGTCAACGTACGGGAGACCACTGTTATTGATGTTATGTCTTCTAAGAATTTTTTTGTATGTGGTTGTTATTTCTTTCTTGTACTGTGTATGTGTGTGTGTGTGTGTGTGTGTGTGTGTGTGTGTGTGTGTGTGCGCGTGCGTGTGCGTGCGTGAGTGCGCTTAACGATAGTGCGTGTGCGTGCGTGCGTGCGCTTAACGATATGTTTTATTAGCTTTGTGTAGGAAGAACATACATACATACTGTACATTTATATATTGTCGTCAGTTAACAGAAAACATCTGGACACACACACACACACACACACACACACACACACACACACACACACACACACACACACACACACACACACACACACACACACACACACACACACACACACACACATCTAAATAACCTAATTATCGTGCCCTCAGCCCCACCATTATGCCGTCCGTTTAATTATTCATGTCACCCATTAAAGTTTGTCACCACACACACCCTCATGCCAACTTCTCCACCCCTCCTCTCTCTCTCTCTCTCTCTCTCTCTCTCTCTCTCTCTCTCTCTCAATTTCACCGTCGTCGTCATCATCATCATCATCATCATCATCACCATCATCAGTCACGACCACCATCGAAAATCATGAAAAGAAAATATAAAAGATAACTATAATAATTACAGCAGCAAGCGAAATGAACTACTCCCTTCAATCAGTCATCATTCAACCCATCCAATTTCTCCACCAAACTTTATTCACTCTTAAGGAACTGTATTCACTCTTACGACAATCAAACTTCTTACGACTGTTCAAGCTTGGTTCTCTAAGTTTCCTCTCCACTTTCAGCCTCTTCCACGTTTCTCCACATTCCCTCAATTTCTTCTACTTCCACATTTACTGATTTCTCCTCCACTCTGGTCGTTTCCGTGTTCGTCATTTCGCTTCTGCTACACCGTCAGGCTTTTCTCCACCTTCTATCACAATTTTCCTCTTCCACATTTGTTTTCCTTACACTTTGGTCTCTTCCACATTGTCCTTTCCTTTGATATTCGTTCATATTCTTGTTCTTGTTTATTGTCATTATTTGTGGTCATTATTTTACCCTCTTCTACATTATTTTTCTTTCCTTTCTGCAACATTTACGTTCTGTTTTTATTCTTATCGTTATCCACATTCTCCACATTCTTTCACATTCATCCACTTTGCATATTGTACTGATTTTTGCACGTTATTTTCCCCTCTTCCACATAATTATTTTTCCCATTCGTCAACATTTATCATCTAATTTGATTCATCGTCTTCCACCTGCTCCACATTCAATCACGTTCTTCCCTTTACTTCTTCATAAATTTTCCACATTCGTCCTGCTTCACATGCTCTCAGGGTCACTTTCTTTCCACATTTATTTTTTATCAACATTCGGTCACAGCCAAACCTCATTCACATTATTTTTTGTTCCCTAGTCAGCCACGTTATATATATATATTTTTTTTCACATCCTCCACGTTCTGTTACGTTCAGGTGATTTTCTTCTATAACTGTCTCTTTCAGTTTGAGTGTATCTGTCGCTGTCTATCTATCTGTCCATTAATAATTGTCTGTCTATCTATCTAGCTGTCAGTCTGTCTCTCTATATCTATATCTATCTATCTGTCTGTCTGTTTACCAGTCCATCTGTGTATAATTTTAAAATAATCTATAACTATGTGCAATATATAACTATGTCTACAGTATATGTATGTATACGCACAATACTGATATTTACGTTTATAGTATGCATATCTCGAGTTTAATTCAGTTCATACAGTTGACCCGATGCAGTCTTGAGCTTCAGCACTAACACTTAACTCTATATCCTTCATCATTGTCTATAACTAAGCAGCTCTAACACTTAACTCTATATCCTTCATCATTGTCTATAACTAAGCAGCTCTAACACTTAACTCTATATCCTTCATCATTGTCTGTAACTCAGTTATCTTACATCACTTATCTATAACTATATCACACATCGCTTATCTATAACTCTATATCCTACATCACTTATCTGTAACTCTATAGCCTATCCTATATTCTCTTATCTATAACTCAGTATCCTAATCTGTATTTTATATGTTCTGTATATATCACTACGTACCTTATATGCCTTTATAGTGTGCTTATACCGAATATGAGAATTCTGTGTAGCGCGCATGACCATCCACCAGGCTGGGTCTTAATTAACAGTGTGCCCTGCTTGTTAAACCTTATATATACAGTTCGCTAAGTAAACTGCTACCTTCGCTATTGCTCCTGCCGGTATTCGCTTGCTCTCCTCTCCTCGCCTCGCCTCTCCTCACCTTCCCTCTTCCCTCCTGGCCTCTCTGTCTCCTCGCCTCTCCTCTCCTCTCGTCTCTTCGTCTCCTCTCCTCTTAATTCCTTTCTTCAGCGTGTTCTTTTTTCCTGATTCTCTTCCTCACCTCTATCCTTGGCTGTACGTTCCAGTAATCCATTTCATTTTTCCCCATTTATTTTATGTTACTCTTTTTCTTTTATTATTCATTGTGACGCTTTTTCTGTGACAGTTTTACTGTCCATCTTTTCCCGTCTTTCCTTCTCCACCTACTTCTTTCATCGCTTGTTTCTTTTCCTTTCATTCATCCATTGCTTTTTCCCTATCATCTCGTTCGTTTTTCCTTAATCTTCCCCTCCTTCTCGTATCACTCATTTATGTCTTCCATATCAGTGTTATTTCCTCTTTCCCCTCCTTTCTTTCCGTGCCTCGTGTTTTCCTTTCTTTCACTAATTAGCCTTCTTCCTTCATCTTTAAATTATTTTTCCATAATCTTCCTCCTCTTTTCGTATCATTCATATCTGGCATCAGTTTGAATTTTCTCCAATGTTAGTCTTATTTCTCTTCCTCTCCTTTCCTCTTTTCCTGTTTTTTCAATCTGTCCGTCATCTTTTTTTTTTTTTTTCAGATTTACTTTTTCTTGCTTTAACTTAACTGATTTATGCCAGCGACATATATTCCTGTATCATTATTACTCTCTCTTCCTCACTTCCCTTATCTGTATTTCTTCTCGTTCACCCTTTTCTCTTCTCCTTTCATCTTCTTCATTTCTCCCTCTCCTTTTTTCTGCATTTTGTTTCGTTCTTTTTTGGCTTCATCGTAATCTTCCCCCGCTCCTCATTTCCCCAGCATCTCTCTCTCTCTCTCTCTCTCTCTCTCTGACCTCCCTTTTCACGTCAATCTCTTTTCAATTTCGGGTTCCCTTCATCGTCCCCTTTTTGTTTTACACGTCGTTGAGTTCCTTTCACCTCCTCCTCCTCCTCCAACTATTTTGTTCATTGATACATCCTGATCATCTTTTTATTTTGTACCTCACATACTCTCACCTGCCAGTTGATTTTAATTTTGGCTTTACATTCTCTCTCTCTCTCTCTCTCTCTCTCTCTCTCTCTCTCTCAACACCACTTTATTTTCCCTTCAGACATCCCTCATTTTCACTTTTCAAATGCATTTCCTTTAATTAAAATTCCTTTTCTCCTTTCCTTTCGTGAAATTCCGCACCGTTTCATCTTAAAGCCCAGTCACCTTTTCACCTTTTTCCTTCGTCCTCACGCTGATTCGAACCCTTTTATGCTCATTAACTTACCTTTTCATTCTCTGTCTGTCTGTCTGTCTGTCTGTCTCTGTCTCTCTCTCTCTCTCTCTCTCTCTCTCTCTCTCTCTCTCATCACCTCACCTCTCCCTTTCATCTTCTCACCCAGAACCCCCCCTTCCCCCCACTCGGCCTTGTCCGGCATTGGTACGTGATCAAGCAAAGAGAGAGAGAGAGAGGGAGAGAGAGAGAGAGAGAGAGAGAGAGAGAGACTTCATTAACTTCACTCTTTCACTCCATTTAGTTCGAGAGAAAGAGAGACTGACTTCATTAACTCCTGCTCTCTCTCATTTCCTATCAATCAGTTTGAGAGAGAGAGAGAGAGAGAGAGAGAGAGAGAGAGAGAGAGAGAGAGAAAGCCGACCGACTGCTTAAGAGAAAGAGGCTTCATTAACGCTCTCTCTCTCTCTCTCTCGTGTCCCCTTCCCCTCCCTCGTTACAGCTAAATCAGATATGTTATTATTTTACGTTGGTCCTGAGATTAATGTGAGAGGGAGAGGTGATGCAGGTGGAGGGGATACTGCTCTAAAAATGCCAGGTAAGGGTTAGGGGTTGGCTGTGTGGCTATTTCGTAATTATTAACCTCTATATATACCCCTTGCAGTACTGTAATGACTTTTATGGTTCATTGGTGTGGGATGGGAGTGTTTTATAATGCGAAAAGGGGTTTTGTGTGTGTGTGTGTGTGTGTGTGTGTGTGTGTGTGTGTGTGTGTGTGTGTGTGTGTGTGTGTGTGTGTCTTTTATTTTACCCTTCAACCGGTAGGGATTTCTTGGAAGTTAATGACCATCGATTAGGCTAGTGATATGCAAACGTATAGGCTATCAACTCCACTCTCACCTTCACTCCACTCTCACCTTCACTCCACTCTCACCTTCACTCTCACCTTCAGTCCTGTACATTTTCTTTACATCCTCACTTTCTTTTTATTACCCCTATACCTTCCCTCATTCATACACACCCATTTTTCGTTTTCACATTCACACTTTCTCACTTTCTTTCCTTCCGCTTCACATTAACACTCATAACTGCCTGTACCTACATCACCTCTTCATCCCATTTTCTCCTTCACTGTTTTACACGCTCACCGTTTCCTCTTATATCCCACTCCGTTGCATCTTTCTTTCCTCCTCCATAGCTTTTCACTTTCACATATATACGTATTCATTTCCCTTTCACCTCCTTCATAATAACATCTTTTCTTCCATCTTACCTTCCACATCTCTGTCTCTGCTCTTTCCCTGTCACACTCACATCGTCATCATAATCTCCCCTATCACCTCTACACACCACTTCATTTTCCCCTATACCTTCTTTTTCATATCACACCCCTTACACAATCTCACACCCTTTCTTTCGCTCCACACATCATTTCCCTTCCTTTCATCGTTCCCTGCACTTCCCTTTTCATCTCACATCATAGCAAACTGGCAAACACTCTGTCACTCATCTCTATAGGCTTATATTTAGCAGACTTCCTTTTCCCTCCCTTTCCCTTTCAGCTCACACCCTTCACACCCAGATACTCGTTCACTAACCCTCACACACCCTCACTCTTACCATCACCCATCCTTTGACATTCTTCTACATCTGTTTATTTCTCACACACTCACACACTAACATCCTTGCTGTCACACACACACACACACACACACACACACACACACACACACACACACACACACACACACACACACGAGGAAAACCCCAAAGAACCAGTGCTGAGTGAAACTGCCAAGTGGTAATAAGGATGAACAAGAAAAAGTAATTGTCGTTGTGAAGAGGATAATTGAACCAAATTTCTCGCAGATACAAACCCCAGACACACCTGACCGCTCTGACATACGGGCAAATTCCGCTCAGAGCCGCTCTGGTAGTGTGGCATTAGTGTGGTGATGGTGAGAGATGGAAAGATGATGATGATGATGAGTTGGGGAAGGAGGAGGAAGAGGAGGATGTGTATGTGTGTGTGTGTGTGTGTGTGTGTGTGTGTGAGAGAGAGAGAGAGAGAGAGAGAGAGAGAGATGGGGTTAGGCAGAGTCGGGGCACCTACGTGATTTGCATAGCTGTCGTGTCAGTAATCGTGGGGTAATGGGTCGAGACGTGTGTGTGTGTTCTGGATTCCTGTCTACTGGAGATTGTATCCGTTAAGAACCTCACCAAGATGATGCTTCCTTCTTAACTCTTCGTGGTACAGGTGATTATTTCTGTTTCATCGTAGCTTTCACCAAACGGATTTATTCTTAAGATGGAAATTAAGAAAGGGTTTATCGACTTAATTTATCAAACCTTTTATCACATTAATGATTGTCACCTTCACTCTTTTTACTCTAACTTGGCTTAAAATTTCTATTTCTCCATCCTGAATGCTGAGTTCCAACTAGAGATTAGCACTGGAATACGATGCTAGTCACGAAGGAGTGGTATGGAAAGGATGTCTTATTCCGCCACTGAGCTGCAAAAAAAAAAAAAAATGTGCAGAAGGAAGAAAATTTGGAACGGGTTAGGATAAAATATATAATTCGCCCTTGGTACCGTCAAGAAATTAATGATGATGATGATGATGAGAAACTGGATCTCTCTCTCTCTCTCTCTCTCTCTCTCTCTCTCTCTCTCTCTCTCTCTCACACACACACACACACACACACACAGCCAGAACAAAGAACAGAAATGAGAGTCAGAGTCAAGGTTAATTGGCTATAAATGTCGAACACCTGTGAAAACACTCTCCATTTACTTCTTTACCCCGATGTCACGGTTTTCATTCTGTTCTATCATTCTATTATTTTATTTGACTTAGGGGGAGACTACGTAGGGTTAAATGGGTTATTAATATTACTGTCTGTAAAATATTACCTTCAGATAGAGGCTGATTGACGTAGGTATAGTTTCGGAAGTGAAGGTGAGAGTAATTTTGTTGATACGTTTCTGTAACTTGTTGGCGTGACACCTAAGCTGTACCGGTATGCATAACCTGGAGTTAGTAAAAGTGTAATAATAATAATAATAATAATAATAATAATAATAATAGTAATAATAATGCAGCAGTAATAATAATAATTGAAAGGGTTACTGACATGTTTATTCCTACAGCTTGGGTGTACGTTTCGCCTAAGCTATATAAAATCATCATGTTAGAATAAGAAAAAAATAAAGTAAAAATGCAGAAAAAAGTCCGTAGGCTGAGGGGGTTATTATTATTATTTTTTTTTAATGTGGATGTCAGAAAACTTAACAAGGAAGTAAAGCTCCACCCCAAACGTTTTTCATGATGTTTTTGGAGCCATAAGGAGAAGTTCAGAGTGTTGGAATATTGTTTTTTTTTCTTGACACGACTTTCGTTTATTTTTAGAATGTATTTAGAAGCTCAGAACTTTTGGAATAGGCCAATATATTTTTTTTCTTCCCTTGCTTGATCCAGGTGTTGATTCGGTTCCATATTAAGAAGTTTACAATCCTGGAATATACAACTCCTCATCCCCATTTCTACTTTCCTCCACTTCCCTTTCCCTTATTCTCCCATCACCTTCCCTTTCCCCTATTCTCCTTCACCTCCTCTTTCCTCTGTTCTACCCCCACCTTCCCCGCCTCCCCATCCCTCTGTTCTCTCCCCATCTCCCCTTCCCTCTGTTCTCTCCCCACCTCCCTTTCCCCCTCCCTCCTTGGAAGAACACTTTGATTTTTTTTAAAGCTAAATTTAAGCTTAAGACGCTGGAATATGGACCCTTCCCCCCTCAATTCCCTCTCCTCTTATTCTCCCCCTCACTTCCCGCTTTCCTTCCCCTTACCCCCTCATTTCCCCTCTGCACCTATTCTATCCCCCCCACCTCATGCTTTCCTTCCCCCGTACCTCCTCATATCCCCTCTCCTGCTATTCTCCCCCCCCCTACCTCATGCTTTCCGTCCCCCTTTCCCCACATTTCCCCACTCCTATCCTCCCCCCACCTCTCTCTTTCGTTCCCACATCTCCCTTCTTATATCCTCCCCACTTCACCTACCTCTATCCTCCCTCCTGAAGACCTTGGCATATTCACGAAACCAGACTTAGAAGCTTGAACTGTGTGAATATAGATTTTCTTCGGGAACTGCCTACTCACGAACTTTTCAACCTGATTGCAAGGAAGACTCTGAGTGAAGGCAAACATCGTAGAGGCGTCTGGCTTCCGGAGTTTGGGGGTCTATTTCTGAAACCTCTCGAGAAAAGTTTTGAAAAAGTTATTGAATTTTTGTGAAAGGGTTGATTAAATATTTCTTTTTCTTGGTTGTGTGGGGTAGGTGTGTTTATGGAACCTTCTGAAAAAGCTTATGGGAAAAGAAGTTCGTAAAGGATTTTGCGGAAGTGTGTGTGTGTGTGTGTGTGTGTGTGTGTGTGTGTGTGTGTGTGTGTGTGTGTGTGTGTGTGTGTGTTTATCCCCAGATAATTAATGTGTATTTTGAAACCTTGGAAGTTTGTGTGTGTGTGTGTGTGTGTGTGTGTGTGTGTGTGTGTGTGTGTGTGTGTGTGTGTGTGTTTACCACTAGATAATTTAGGTGTATTTTGGAATCTGATGAAAAATTTTGTGGCAAATTGTAGATGAGTTGGTTATTTTATGTACGTGTATATTTCGAGTTTCTTGAAAACTTTTGAGGGTTTGTCAAAAGGTGATTTATTTTTATGATTGTTTATGTGTCTTGTTAGAACATTGAAAAGTATTAGGATTTTGAGAAGGATTGATTGATAAGAATTTTGGGACCTCATGAAAAACAGCATCATGATTCGTACTTCTTTTTATTATTTATTTTTATTTTTATTTTTATTTTTTTGAGTAAGGCGGACAGGTAGACAAACAGAAAAGAAAGTTTCACCTTTATTCATTCTCGGTGGCGGCTGTGATAACGAAACCTGGCAAGATTTTCCCCATGACTTATTTCACTTCCTTCCGATAAGATGCAAAACTTGTAATAATGATGGTGATGACGGTGATGACGGTGATGGTGGTGGTGGGTGATGACGATGATGACGGTGGTGGTGGTGGTGATGGTGGTGAAGAACAGTATCGCTAAGTACCATTTGCAAATATGGATGATAATAATGATACTCCTTTACCATTCATATTTGTACATTTGCCATTCCATGCAGTATCATAGCCCAGGTGTCTGAAATCAATCTTGTTTATAGTGCAGCAAAAAATAAATACCAGGTATATAATAAATGCCGTAGAATAAAATAAAACGTGTAGTAGAGAGTTTGATCAGAGTATCATACAGTACAGCAGAGTATACAAAGAAAGAAAAAAAAACGATTTTTAAAAGCTATAGAAAAAAAAAAAAAGATAAAGGGACCAGATCAAAATATGAGATACCGGTAACCTATAAAATGACATTAAAAAAAAAGGAAAATGAACCAGGTCAGAATGGGAGATAACCTATAGAAGTGCCATAGTAAAAAAGAATAAAAGGGACCAGATCAAGATTCGAGAAAAACTCAAAAAATATCATGGTAAAAAAGAAAAAGAAAAAGGAACCAGATGAAAATACAAGATAATCAATAAAAATGCCACAGTAAAAAAACAAGAGAGAGAGAAAAAGAAAAAGGAGGCAGATCCAAACACGAGATAACCTAGAAAGCAACACAAACATGAAAACATGAGAGGGAGGAATCTAATCAGAATAAAGAATAACGTGAAGAAAAAAAATACATGGGAGAAAAAAGTGGGAAAGTAATATGGACGAACAAGGAACCTCATGGAATAAAAGGAGGCCGAAAAAAAGACCAAAATCTATAACCAGGGAAACTGATGAGGATAAAGGGGAAGAGAGAAAAAAATGCAGACATCAAAACGATAGAGGAAGTTGATCATAAGAAGGAGAAAGTTTGAAGAAATGAGTAAGACCAAGAAGCCAAATCAGAATACAAGTGAACGTCTTAAGAATATACACACGCATCAAAACTTAAGAGGAAGAGAGAGAGAGAGAGAGAGAGAGAGAGAGAGAGAGAGAGAGAGAGAGGGAGGGATTTATATACGCATCAAAACGTATGAGGAAGGAAACTGATCAAAATATTCATGGAGGAAGAGAGATTGGGGGTAAGACTGAGTGAAGGGAGGGCCGTGGGAGGCAGAAGGTCCTATAAAGCCCAGCACAGAGGGGATCAGAAGGCATATGTGAGGGGATGAGGGGAAGCAAGCACGCAGGGAGAGAGACAGGAGGGGGAGGAGGGGGTGGAAAGAGGAGAGGAGGGAAGGAGAGAGTACGGAGAGAGGGAAAGGAAGGACAAAGTGGAGAGAAGAGGGAAGGGAAGGAGAGTGTGGAAAGAATAGGGAAGAGAAGGAGAGAATGGAGAGAAGAGTGTAGGGAAGGAGAAAGTGGAGAGGAGAGGAAAAAGAACGAGAGAGTGAAGAGAACAGGGGAAGGAAGGAGAGTATTGAGAGAAGTGGGAAGGGAAGGAGAGAGTGGAGAGAAGAGGGAAGGGAAGGAGAGCGTGGAAAGAAGAGGTGAAGGAAGGAAAGTTAGGAGAGCTGGGGAATCTAGAAAAGGAGTAAAGCAGTCTGACGCAAGCACGGAGGGAAGGAGATAGGAGGGGGAGGAGAGAGTGGAGAGAAAAGTGGAGGGAAGGAAAGTTGGGAGAGTTCGGGAAGCTTAATGAAAGTAGTGAAGTGGGGAAGGTGAGATTTAAGGGAAGAGGGCAGAAAAGTAAGAGGGGAGGTGAGAGGGAGGATATAGAAGAAAGCTTGAAGGAGGAGACAGAATGACTTTGTGTGAGATTGAGGAAGAAGGATGAAGAGAGAGGGAAGGAGACAGAGAAGAGTGCCAGGGAGGAGAAGAGAAAGGGGAGGAGAATGAGAGGGGTGTCAGGGGGGAGAAGAGAGAGGGAAGGAGAAGAGAGGAGTGTCATGGAGGAGAAGAGAAAGGGAAGGAGAAAGAGAGGGGTGCCCGAAAGCTCAACTGAGAGTGGATCAGGAGGATGAGGCAAGGTACAGTAAGCACAGAAAGGAGAGAGGTAGAGATTGGAGAGACTGGGGGAGGGAAGGAGAGAAACTTTGGAGACTCGGGGAAGGCGGAAGAGAATAATATAGGCTGAGGAAGGTGATTTATAAAGAGACAAGCAAGGAGGAGGGGAGATGAGAGGAAGGAAGTAAAAGAAAGCCTGATGAATGGGGAGATTGAAAGGAGTGATGGTGTGAATGATGATGAAAGGAAACGGAGAAGAGAAGGAGAGAGGCAAAGAGAGGAAGAGAGAGAAGGAGGAGAGAAGGAAGGAGAAGCAGAGAGGGAAGGAGAAGGACAGTGGAAAGGAGAAGGAAAGAGGGAAGAAGGAGGAGAGAGGTAAGGAGAAGAGAGGGGTGCCGTAAAGCTCAATGGATAGGGGATCAGGAGGTACATGTGGAGGAAGGAGGGAGGGCAGGCACAGGGAGGTGAAGGGAGTTGAGGAAAGGAGGGATGGAGAGAAAGTTGATAATTTGGAGAGATAGAGGTGATTGACTGTCTTTAGGAGTAGATGGAAGAGGGAAAAAAAAGAAGAGAAGAGAGCCGGGAGGCAGAATATCGAAGGAGGCTTGAAGCATGGGGAAGATAAAACGGAGTGGTGTGTGTGTGTGTGTGTGTGTGTGTGTGTGTGTGTGTGTGTGTGTGTGTGTGTGTGTGTGTGAGAGAGAGAGAGAGAGAGAGAGAGAGAGAGAGAGAGAGAGAGAGAGAGAGAGAAAGAGAGAGAGACTGATATTGTGTGAGTGGATGGCAAAGGGTAAGAGAGGAAAGAAAATGAAAGGAAAAAGAAAAAGTTTGAAGAGCAGAGGAGGTAGAATACAGTATATTGAAGTTATACAAGAGTGAATAAAAAAGCTGGGAAAGAAGAAATGGAGGGAAGAAGGGAAACTTTGAAGAACGTGAATAAGAAGAATAGTGAATGATATATGGATGTGTAAGAAACGGGGAAGAGAGAGGAAGGAGGAGTAGGAAAGTCTGAGGAAAGGAGGAAATGCAAGTGTGATGCTGTATGCAAGTGTATGAAGGAGAAGGAAGAAGAGATGAGAGGAAGGACAGAATACAAAGTTTGAACAGAGGATCAGGAAGTATATACGAGGAAGAGAGATAAGACAGAGTGGAGGAGGACGAGGACGAGGAGGACAGAGGGAGTAGAGAGAAGAGGAAGGAATTGAAAAGATGGGAGAAAAAAGAGGAGATAAACAGAGAGAGAAAGAGGATGGTAAAAGAAATGACAAATGAATAACGAGGTGTCAAGGGAAATAAAGAGATTAATCATGGAAGCAAATAAGTATATAAAGGTACCAGAGATTGAAAAACGCGGGGAGAGAGAGAGAGAGAGAGAGAGAGAGAGAGAGAGAGAGAGAGAGAGAGATTATATGAAGGGTATAAGAAAAAATCGAAGAGTTTAAGAAATTGTAAGGAAATATATACGTGGGAACAAGGTATTCTGAGAGAGAGAGAGAGAGAGAGAGAGAGAGAGAGAATAAGGAAATATATACGTGGGAACAAGGTATTCTGAGAGAGAGAGAGAGAGAGAGAGAGAGAGAGAGAGAGAAATTGGATAGAAAGCGGTATTGGAATTTAAGTGGAAGTTGGAAGAGAAGGTGAGAGAGTAAGTGTGACGGATTTAGACATGTGAGGAAAGGAAGGAAAAACAAAAAGGGAGAGAGAGAGAGAGAGAGAGAGAGAGAGAGAGAGGAGTGGAAGGGATTAGAAGAGAGGAGGGGAACAAAAATAAAAGAATGATGGAGATGGAAAAGTGCATGATGCTTTTTGGAACAGAGAAAATATGGGAAAAACAGAGAGTAAGGAAGTTGAGGCAGAGGAAGTAGAGAGGTCAGGAGAGGGGAGAGGAGAGGAGAGAGGAGGGGAGGAGAAGAAAGATTGGATGGAGGAGGGGAAAAGGGATTGAAGAAAAAGCTGGAAGAGGGGATCAGAGAGCATATGTGAGGGATTGAGGTATCGCAGAGAGAGAGAGAGAGAGAGTCGTTTTGGAGATGCAGTTTTTCCTCTTCCTCCACCGTAACACCCCTTCCAGGCAACCCATTTTTTTCTTCGTTCGTTTCCTCACTCACTTTCTCTCTCACTCACTCTCTTTCCCCCCTCCATGTTTCTCTCTCCCTGTGTTCTTAATATCCTAACCCTCTCCCCTTAATTCCCTTCTTCCCCTTTCCCCCAACCCTCCTGTCACCCTGCTTCCCTTCCTTCTCCTCCCCTCTGTCCTCCTTGTTGATTCCATTATTTTTTCCTTTTTCTCCAGTTCGCTTTTATCGGGCGTTGACATTGAATTAGCGACTCTCTCTCTCTCTCTCTCTCTCTCTCTCTCTCTCTCTCTCTCTCTCATTATGTATGTATGTCACTGTCTCTTTTATCTGAGATGTATTTCCATATTTCCCCTCTCTCTCTTTTGTTCTCTCTCCTCTTCCCTCCAGACCCCCCTGCACCCCCCACGTCTCACATTTCCTTCCTCTCAAATATCTCTCCTCTCTTCCATCATAATTCCTGTCTCACTGCCCATGTGTGTGTGTGTGTGTGTGTGTGTGTACATTTCTGTGTCTGCTCTCCTCGCCCATATTTCTACCCAGTTCTTATTTTCCTTACCTTTTTTCGTTGTTTCCTTCTTTTTACTTCACTTCCTTTTTATTTTATCGTATTTTCTTGCCAATCCTTTTCGTCCCATATCCTTTTCCTCCTTTCCATTCATCCCATTTTATGCCTTTTCCTTCTCTGGCTGTTTTTCATTTCCTTTTATTCTTCCTTTTATTTTTCTCCCATCTTTTGCAATTTTTCCCCCCTTGTCCTTTTGCCCTTCCTTCTTATTCCTTCCTCCCCGTCATTTCTCTCCCTTTCCTTCCCTCCTTTTCCTTATTTTTTTTTTAACCTCTCTTTTCCACCTCTGTACACACGAACACACGAGCCCGTTTCTTGGTTTCCACGCAGTTGACTTTTGTTGTGTCATCATTTTGGATCTTAGGTCACACTGTCTAGACATAAGGAAATTTTTAACAGTGTTCTAGTGTTTTGTAATGGATTTGTGATTTGGGTGTATTTATTTAGTTATTTACTTGTTTATTTATTGATTTTGGTCCTTCAGAAACCTTTAATTTTGATTCCTTGTCCATTTTTGCCATTCATTTTTGTTTTCCCTATTTTACATTCGTTCCTTTTATTGTTGGTGTTTTGCTGCTGCTGTTCTTGTTGCTGTTGTTGTTGATCTTTTTGTTTTGGTGTATCAGATTTTTTTGCGTCCTTCAGAAAGCTTTAATTTTGGTTCCATTTCTTATTTTGCCGGTTCATTTTTTTTTCTCTTATGTTGTTTTTGTACTTCTTTCAAGTATTAGTTGGTGTTTTTTGTTGTCGATCTTGTGTTATAATAATAATAATAATAATAATTATTATTATTATTATTATTATTTATTTATTTATTTTCAGAGCATTCCTTATGTTTTATATATATTTTTTCATTTTTTACTCTTTCATCTGTGTTGATACTCTACTTTTTTCACAATTTTCGTAGTGCATTGATTGTTTTCATTATTTTGTCATTCTTATATGCACTTGTAAATTTGTTGTCGCCATGTTGGATTTATATACTCGTACCGTATAAAATTTTATAATAGTTTGTCCTCATGATTTTGGAAACATTTTTTGCTTTACATTTTATGGTCCTTTCTCTCCCAAAGTTTATGAAATTGTTGCATTAGAGAAAAGACTTACGTGTGTCATGCAACATAATTCTGTGTGTGTGTGTGTGTGTGTGTGTGTGTGTGTGTGTGTGAGAGAGAGAGAGAGAGAGAGAACTTCCACCCCTTCCTCTAATCTCCTACCTTAATTCCAATGAGTGCTTTCTCTCCTATCCTCTCTTTCCTTTCCTCTCTTCCCTTCTTCTCTCTTCTCTTCACTTCTTTTTACTTGTCTACGGTTTGGTTCTCTTCTCTCTTCTCTTTTTTTTTCCTTTTTTTTTTCAACTGCCATCTTTTTTTTTTCTTCATACTTCCTTCCTCACCTGTTCCCATCATGTTTATTTTCACTCCATTCCTAAATCGTCTCTTAAAACACAAACACACACACACACACACACACACACACACACACACACACACACACACACACACACACACACACACACACACACACACCACCTCCCCTTACCACCCTATCACAGCTACCAGACCCTACCATTCACCACCACAACTACAACAGTTACCGGTCCCTGCAACTTAACCACCCTCCTCCCTACCCCCACCTCACCTTCGTTACCACCATCTGCACCATTAACGCAGTTCCATTAACGCAGCACCTACCACAACTACCAACATTACTACCAACATACGACCAGGATTAATATTACCACGCCATTACCAGTCACCTGGAGTTATCATCATCATCATCATCATCTTTATCATCATCATCATCATCTTTATCATCAGCATCATCATCTTTATCATTATCATCATCAGTGTCATCCTCATCATCAGCTTTATCATCATCATCATCATCATCACCATCATCATCATCATCATCATCATCATTATAATTGTAGCCCTCTTTCCCAACCCTGTTTTTCGCTACCACTATATCATTCACTATTTACAACTCCCCATTAACCACTACCACAGCTACCATTATTACTACCATTACCCATCTACCACGAGCCACTTAAACTACCCTGGCCTCTCCCATTATCAGCGGTATCACTCAGCACGCTAATACCATAATCATAGCCTGTACTGCTGTTTTTATTACTGTTACTACTACTGCTATTGTCATGTGGAGAGTAGAGTTGCGAAGGGTTGAATGACTCTCTCTCTCTCTCTCTCTCTCTCTCTCACACACACACACACACACACACACACACACACACACACACACACACACACACACACACACACACACACACACACACACGCATTATACCTACTTCCATTGTTCCACTAGCACATCCTCTTTCTTTTCCTCTTCCTCGTGCGTCGTCACCTTCCTCCTTCACCTGCTCCTGCCTTCTTCCTCCCCCTCCTCCTCCTCCTCGCCACCTGCTTCCTTCCTTCCTTCCTCTACCATTCACCTCCCAATCAATTCTCTCTCTCTCTCTCTCTCTCTCTCTCTCTCTCTCTCTCTCTCTCTCTCTCTCTCTCTCTCTCTCTCTCTCTCTCTTAGGAGTAGTAGTAGTTGTAGTAGTAGTAGTATCAATATTAATATTTCAGTATCATTGCAAAAAAGAAAAAGGACAGGAAATCGGCACTTTTACCTCCACCCCTTACTCCACAGCACACATACTCACTTCATCAGTCTCATGTCCAGTCGAGCCAGGATCGCCAACAAAACAAGAATATTGCTTTTTATCTCAGTTCGCCCTCGATATCCTCGTTTTCTATCCTTTATCGCATTCTCTCATTTCCTTCCCTTCCTTTCTCGTTTCTTTTCTTCCTCACTTCTCATCTCCAGTTCTTCCCATCTCTTCCCCTATCATTACCCATTTATATTTTTTGTCTCTTACCTTTTGTTTCTTCTCTTCTTACCCAGTTCTCTTCCCTCCTCCCTCCTACCGTCACTGTTTTCACTCCTTCGTCCCATATCCTGATTTTTCCCAACTCGCTCTACTTTCCTCCTCGCCCTTACATCTCCCTTCCATCCAGCCTTACCTCCCCTTACACATTCCTTTCCCCTTTCCTCCTGCCTCTCCCTGTTCCTCCTTCCCCCCCTGCCTGTCCTCCTTCCCTGTTCCTTCCTCCCATGGTCAACCCCCTCCTTTCACCCCATAACCCCCTCCCTAAACTCCCCAGTCCTTCAGTCCTTCACTTGTCCCTCGGCACCTCCCCATCGCCTCTTCCTCCATCCGTCCCAGTCCCACATACCCCTCCTCCTTTCTTTTCCCTTTCTCTCCCTTCTCTCCTGTCGTCCCTCTCTTTACGCCCATCCCCCTTCCTCCCTTTCTATCCTTCTCTCCTCCTTCTTCATCCCTCTTTCTACTCCTTTCCCCACTTTTTCCTCCATTTCCTTACCACTTTCTCTCCTTCGCCGACCTCTCTGCACCACTTTCCTACCTTTCTGTACCCATTTCCTCCTCCCATCTCATCTTCCCCTTTCTTTCCACTTCTCTACCCTCTTCCACCCCTCTTTTCTCCACCCCTTTCCCTCCATCCCTCTTCCCACCTCTGCCTCCTTTCCTTCTCCCAACCCCTCCCTCCTTCCTTCTCCTCACCATCCCACCTTCTCTCCCCCATCCTATCGCCCTTCCCCTTATCCTCTTCCACCACTTTCCTCTCTCAACCCCCCACCCCTTCCCCCACCCCCCATGGCGCATCTGGTGGATATTATGGTAAACTAGGAGTGATCTGAGTGGCCAATCAAAACTTTAGCCTGTGGGCAATAGCGACCCCCACCAAGAAGGCAAGGAGGCCCCATCCTGCCCTCCCAGTGAGACCACGCTGAAGTTAGGGGTCAGGCTAGGTCACACACACACACACACACACACACACACACACACACACACACACACACACACACACACACACACACACACACACACACACACACACACACACACACACACATACACACCTGCATGCATTCACACAAACACTTGCACGCACACATACACACGGTCAGGTCAGGAGATCGCAATGGTACACATACACACATCTACATGAATACACAAACACACCTGCATGCATACAGTACACAAACACTTGCATATACGCATACACATGTACATGAATACACACACAGACACACCTACATGGATGCATAAACCTGCTTACATGCTTATGTACGCAATCCTGAATTACTGATAAACATACACATACATAATATATCCACACACAAGGTGATGTATATGCAAACAAACTTA
>NC_137017.1:6470309-6480309 GCF_032717465.1 Coenobita brevimanus | reverse complement strand
AACTACCGCTGACAAATGGAAGCCACTGATGAGCCTTGGCGTTAATTATAAGACAAAGATAAAATGTAGAAAAAATAAGTTTAAGGAAATATTACGAATTTTAAATAAGAAACGCAAATGAAATCGGAACGAAGAAAGTGAATTGTTGTGAACGTTGACGAGGACGAAGGAACAGATGATGATGACGATGATAATGATGATGATGATGATGATGGGGATGATTTGTGATGATGACGATGATGACTACAAAGAAAAAAAAAGTGAAATAAACGAAAAACTGTTACGAAAGGACAGGACAAAACAGCACCAGTTAATTACTGTAGATTAACGAAAGAGAAAAAAAGGTAATCAAGGAGAATTAAGGAGAAGGGGAAGACCGAGAAGCCTAATGATGAGCCATGAGGAGCCATAATTAACACCTTCAGGCCGAGGACGCTTTTCTTAATTTACTCTGGCTAATGAAGAGACGATTTAACCACTTCTCCCCGATGACGAAATTCTCATACTTCCTTCAGACGATTTTCCTCAGCCTAAGAGAGACTCATCGTATTGAAGAGGTTAAATATGGTCTTCGTTAGATCTAACGCTGTATAAAGTTATGCTAAGTCCAGTAGTCGGGATGCCTGAGAGAGAGAGAGAGACGGAGAGAGAGAGAGAGAGAGCATGTTGCAAAGAAGCTGACAAGTTGCCTGGATGTGGAAAAAGAGTAAGGGATTAGTTGAGAGAGAGAGAGAGAGAGAGAGGCTGATGCAAAGAAGCTAAGCAGTAGCCTGGATACCTGAGAAAAGTAGTGGTTAGTTAATAATGTCTAGTGGCGAGGAAGGAACCCGGATTAGCAGTGAAGGTGGGAGGGGGGAGGAAAAAAATGAAGGGGAGGGAGAGAAGTAAGAGGGAGGGAGAGGTACAGAAAGAGGATGGGGAAAGAAAAACAAAGGAGAGAGAGAGAGAGAGAGAGAGAGAGAGAGAGAGAGAGAGAGTTCAAAGGTAATTAGGACGGGTAAGGAAGCACAGGATGCTCATTAGCTTGTTATTTCGTATACATATGTGCTCACTTAAATACACACACACACACACACACACACACACACACACACACACACACACACACACACACACACACACACACACACACACACAATAAGAAATCACTCTTCAGACATCAAAACATAAAACACACACACACACACACACACACACACACACACACACACACACACACACAAAATAAGAAATCACTCTTCAGACATCAAAACATAAAACACACACACACACACACACACACACACACACACACACACACACACACACACACACACACACACACACACACAACAAAACCCCCAGGTTAAGCGACAACACATTCCAATCATAACTTGGTGTGAGAATTTAGTTACTCCTCCAACAAAACTTAAAACTAACTTGGAATTACTTTGCGGGGAGGTCAAGGTTGCAAGCCCAGACACTTAAGTATATATGTGGCCAGAGATCGAGTTGTATTTTCAAGAGTTTGCGTTTTCTTAGCAACGTTGAAGAAGGGAATGGAATTTGGGGAAGGTTTGTCTGTGTGTGGGAGGGTGGGGTGAGAGGTTTGTGTGGGGGAGTTGTGGGGTTGTGTGTGGGGGTTTGTGTGTGTGTGTGGATAGTTGTGTGTTTGTATGTGGGTGTGGGGTTGAGTGGGTGGTTTTGTGTGTGTGTGTGTGTGTGTGTGTGTGATTATATTCGTTTCTCTCTCTCTCTCTCTCTCTCTCTCTCTCTCTCTCTCTCTCTCTCTCTCTCTCTCACACACACACACACACACACACACACACACACACACACACACACACACACACACACACACACACACACACACACACACACACACGTGTTTGTATGTGGGTGTGGAGTTGAGTGGGTGGTTTTGTGTGTGTGTGTGTGTGTGTGTGTGTGTGTGTGTGTGATTGTATTCGTTTCTCTCTCTCTCTCTCTCACACACACACACACACACACACACACACACACACACACACACACACACACACACACACACACACACACACACACACACCTATCCCCTCCACACACACTCTCTCACTCACTCTCAGGCTGACAATCCCCTTAATGAGAATCGTTAATACGCGGCTGAGTTACTTGCGAATTAGTGAAGGTGGTTGAGGCGGGGGGGGAGGGGGGTAATTGGAGTGGGGGGAGGGGGAGAGCGGGGGGTGGGGGTGGGTTGAGCGAGACAGGAAATTACTTGGCTGGGAGAGTGGTGGTTTCTGGTCGCTTTCCTGTCGCTTTTACCTTCTTCATCTTATTCTTTCTTTTTCCTCATATTCTCCATATATTCCTTTTTTTTTTTTTACCCCTTTTTTCCGGTTTTCCTCTTTTTATGGCCCTACTTTTTTCCTCTTCCTTATTTTGGTCATTTTGCTTCTGTGTCTTTTATTTATTTATTTTTTTTCATTTAATAGATTTTCATGAGTTACTTCCCATTCTCTTGTTCATTTTCTTCCATTTTCTTATAATTTTCCTTTTCTCATTAGTCCTTTTCCTGTATGTTCTTTCCCTCTTCGTATCCTCTTTCCTCTTCTTTGTCTTAGTTCCTACTTTACATTTGTTTTTATTTTCTTCTTGTCTTGGGCCTCATATTCTTTTATCTCCATTTCGTCTTCTTTTGTGGTTCGTTTTTAATTCTTTTTTCCTCCTCCTCCTCCTCCTCTAATCTGTTTTTCCTCTGTTGTTTATCAGCTTCCTTCACCTCATTCTGGCTTCCCAATTTATCCTCCTTCTCCTCCTCCACCTCCTCCTTGTCCTCCTCCTCCTCCTCCTCCTCCTCCTCCTCCTCCTCCTCCTCCTCCTCTTATGTTTCCCGCTTCATTTATTTCTTCTTATTTTTCTGCTTCTGCATTTTCCATTTATCGCCACTGCCATTCTTTACCTAATTTTCTGGCTTCTCCTTCTATATATATTTATCCACTTCTGCCAGTCCCTTATTTTCTCCGTTCTTTCTTTTTTCCCTTTTTTCTTATTCTTTTTCATTTTTGCTTCCTGCTTCTTCGCTCTCAATTCTTGTATCCATTTCATTTCTTCCTTTTCTACTTGTTCTTTGTGACTCCTCCTCCTCCTCCTCCTCCTCGTCCTTCTCTTCTTGCTGCAGTATTTCTTCTTATTTTTTCTGCCTCTCACTTTCCCGTTCCCCTCTTTTCGTGTTTTTTCCTTCTTCCTGTACAGCCCTCTCAGAACTCGCACTCTCCTCTTCAATCTTCTTGCCTTCCTCGGCTTCATATTTTCTTCCTCCCACCTGTTTTTTTTTTTTTTACTTAGTTTTTTTTCCTTATGTCTTCCATTTGCATGTAATATTTTCTCGTTATTTGATTATGTTTCTTGATTACCATATTTTTCTGCATCATTTATCGCTCTCTCTCTCTCTCTCTCTCTCTCTCTCTCTCTCTCTCTCTCTCTCTCTCTCTCGTATATTTCCGTCTCTTCTTCCCACCTCCTCCCTCTCTTCATTCATTTTTCCTCCCCAACAGTGTTCAGTTTTCTTCCTTCTTTTCCTCTATCCTCTGTCTTGTTGTCTCTTCAGTTTGTCTTCATAGTCTTCCTTCTCTTTATCATCCCTTTTTCTTTTTTTTCTTTTTTATACTTTCTCCCCTCCTCCTCTTGTTCACTAAATTTTTTCCCCTTTCGTATATTTTTGCTCATTCCTCCCCTTCCCGTCTCTCTTCCTCATAGTTCATTCTCTCTCTCTCTCTCTCTCTCTCTCTCTCTCTCTCTCTCTCTCTCTCTCTCTCTCTCTCTCTCTCTCATATCTCCTCCTCCTCCTCCTCCTCCTCCTCCAGTCAGTTTTCCATTCATCTCCCTCCCCTTCCAGTTGACTGCACAGAGATAAGAAGGAATTAATTTCGTTTAATATTCTAATGTCATTTTTATTTTTAGCGTATGGTCTCTCTCTCTCTCTCTCTCTCTCTCTCTCTTGAGATTAGTCTGGCTTCCGTCTTATTCATCATCTTGATCCTCGTCTTCGTCGTCATCATCGTCTCATTTATCGTCATCTTCCTTCATCATCTTCGTTACCATCATCCTTTTTCCTGAATCATCTTCGTTACTATTTTATCTTTATTATCATTTTTGGTAGTATTATCGACGTTACCATCATCTCATTAATCGTCATCTTGTTCCATTATCGTCTTCGTTACCGTCATTTCGTCCCCCGCATCATCTTCTTCGTTATTACTTTATCTCTTTTGTCATTTTTGGCAGTCATATCGTTGGTATCATTATCTCCCCCACTATGTCCTTCATTCTCATTATCATTTATCATCCTCTTCGTTATTATTATCTTTGTCGTTTTTTATCATTAGGATATCATCTTTTTTATAATAGTTAATTGCATCCGTATGTTTTTATCTTTCTAAATATTGCTTTGTAAATTCCACTCTCTCTCTCTCTCTCTCTCTCTCTCTCTCTCTCTCTCTCTCTCTCTCTCTCTCACACACACACACACACACACACACACACACACACACACACACACACACACACACACACACACACAGGGCTAATTTGCATGGATTTGCGACTGGGACACTGACGGAGGGGCAGTAGGAGGGGCAGGGGCTGAGGGATTGAAGACAACTCCAGTGTGTTATTGGGACGGTGGTGTTGAATTGGGGCGATGAGGGGGGAGTATGCAGGAGTATATAGTGGGGGGAGATGAAAGATGGAGGGGGTGGATGTAGGAGTGTAGATAGGAAGTATAAATAACACGGAGACAAATTGATATGTGTTGGGGTTATCTGTTATGGAGGGGGTAGGGATTCAGGTCTTTTCTAGTGTTATTGGTAGTGTGGAATTAGAAGGGAGATGGTTGGTAACTGGTAGGGCAAGAATGAATATATAGAAAGTACTCATAACAGGGGAGCTATTGACCTGAATTGACCTGTAATTTCTTGGGAAGGCAGCTATTCAAGACTGTTTTAGTGTTATTGGTAGTTTGCGCTAATAACACGAGACCATTTGACATATAATGAGGCTGTTTGCATGACTGGATGGAATGGTACTGTGGGGGGTAGTTGAATTAAGTACTGGGTGTAGATGACGAGGGACAGATGATGATTGTGGTGATGAGAGTGGAGGTTGTGAGTTTGGTGGTTCATGTTGGCTGTGAGAGTAATGGTGATGATGAGGAAGTGGAGCCGGTGCAAATGGGGGGTGATGAAGAGGGGAAGTGATGTGAATGGCTGATGATAAAGGTTGGTGATTCAAATGATGGTGAAAATGATGAGAATTATGGTGATGACGGTGGATTTGGGATTGATAATGTTAATAATCATGAGAGTTGGTGGTGGTGGAAGTTGGTGGTGAGGGTGAGTGATGATGGGGGTGGGTGGTGATGAAATTGGGTGTTTGTAAGGATTTATGTGTAAGAGAAAGAGTCATACCAATTAGCTAGTACGCTAATGCATTCCAGTTTCAATACGTCCTTTATCAGTAATTGGAGCAGGTGATAACGGGTTTTAATTAAGTAACGAGTAAAAGTAATAAAGAAAAGAAGCCATTGAGAGAGAGAGAGAGAGAGAGGATCCTGTTGGTGGGGAAGGCAGTGTTAAACTTGGAGGAGAGACAGTGTGAGGAAGTGTGTGTTTGAGAGGAGAGAGAGAGAGAGAGAGAGAGGACCACTGTGTAGTGTGGAGAGGTAGAGATACTGAACAGGAGGAGCGAAGGAGAATGGAGGGAGGAGGGAAAGGGTGGAAGATAAAGAAACAGGAGTATGAGAAGATTAATGAGTACAAGAGGAAGGAAGGAAGGAAGGAAGGAAGATAGGCAAAAAGGAAGGAAGGAAGGAAAGAAGGAAGGAAAAAGAGCAAGTATGGAAGGAAGGAGAGGAAAGAGAAAAGGAGAGGTAGAGAAATGAGGAAGGGAGTGGAGGGGAGAGAAAGGGTGGAGGGAGGAAACATGTCACCACCAGAAGCCAGAATAAGGGGCGGGAGGGGAGAGGAGGAGAGGGGACAGGGAAAGGGAACAAGAGAGAGAGAGAGAGAGAAGGGGGGGGAGGGCAAAGGCGGACTAGGACAGGGGACAGTGAACACAAGAACACAAAGATAATAGAACAGATAAAGGAGATACTTAGGTGACAGAGGAGATAGGGCGGTGACAGAGACAGGAAATATGAGAGAAAGAAAGTGTGTGTGTGTGTGAGAGAGAGAGAGAAAGAGGGAGAGAGAGAGAGAGAGAGAGAGGTGACAAGAGAACCATGAAAGGATACGGCAGAGGAAGGGACAGGTGCTGGTGAGGGTGGCTTCAAAGAGAGAGAGAGAGAGAGAGAGAGAGAGAGAGAGAGAGAGAGGGGGGGTGACAAGAGAACCATGAAAGGAGAGGGGAGAGGAGAGAGGGGACAAGGGAGGGAAGGTGTGCTGGGTTGGATGGCTTCAGGTAAGGGGGACTCCACCACCTCCACCTGTACTAATTAGCATGCTGAGGTCTTATGCAGGTATTAGAATGGCTGGCTGGCTGAGAATTATTATTTATTTATATTTAAGGATATGCGAAGAGGTGAGAGTTTCAGTGGGGTATTTTGTGGTGGATGTGGATATTATTTTCTAGTTATGTTTGTTAGCTTGTTTAGGTGTTATTATTATTATTATTATTATTATTATTATTATTACTATTATTATTTCATTCTCTCTCTCTCTCTCTCTCTCTCTCTTTCTCTCTCACACACACACACACACACACACACACACACACACACACACACACACACACATTCATTTTCTATCTTTTAATCACATTCCTACTTTACTGAGGGGACAAAGTTATAAGAGTGAGAGTAAGCCTGGAAAACTATGGCCTAATATTCGCTAACGACCTGGTTCTACGAGGCTATGGGGGCTGAGGCTGGTAGTTAGAGAGAGAGAGAGAGAGAGAGAGAGAGAGGTTGCTGCTTGTGATGATGGTGCCATGGAAATTTCATAAAGGAAAAGGTGCCAGTGTGTACCCTTGCGTGTGTATGTTTATGTGTATATGGAGACAATACTCAACACGTGTGCGTGAGAGGAATTGCGTGAATATATGGAGAGAGAGAGAGAGAGAGGGGGTGGGGTTTAGTGTTAAAGTATATTAACTGTTCCATAGTTGTTTTTTTTACCAAAACCAGTGTGTATGTATGTACCCTACCTGTGTGTGTATGTGTACGTATTGATCTATGTGTATGTTGTGATTGAAAAGCATGTTTGTACTCATAAATTCTCAAGCCACAGCAAACACATTCACGTTTATTTGGTGAGTCAGTCCATTTATTTAACACATTCTCCTGTTTAGTAAGTGAATCCATTTATTTTTTATTTATTTTTTTTTACATCGAGTCAGTCACTTATATTTCCAGCGCGGCGGGAAAAGAGGATGGGACGTGGAGATCCGATTCCAGAATATATGAGTGGAAATACCAGTTTCTTCTAATGGGATTTTGCGATGGGAACTGAATTTGATTTTATGGGAAGAGTGAAAGTCGGAAGAAATAGCTGTTGATTTTCTGTGCGTTATCTTTTACTTTGATTTATATGTTTATCTTGATCTAGTTCTGTTTTTATATCTGTCATTGTCTGTGTGTATCTTCAACTGTCTGTTACCTGTATCTGTCTGTTTCTCTCTGTATTCAAAGCTTATTGATTCCTTAATTTTTTTCTTTGCACTTTTTTCCTAAATGATGATATTATACAGGAGTGTACCCCAGGGAAGCCCAAGTACTTGTGCCAAATATAAATGACCCTGACCTATTTTTGAAGGTCATATACTCATGTTTGGTGCAGAAATTGCCTATTTATAATCGAAATATCTCATAAACTAATTGAGATGCAGGTGTTTGGTTGAAAATTCTAAGATAAAAAAAAGGTTGCTGAGAATTTTGACAGAATATTTTCCCATTTGGCCGAGGGGAAAGTACCGAATTCGAATCTGCTCAGTGTTTTCTTTGTCGCACGTTTTAGAAAAATCCAAAAAGCTGTAAAGCTGTATCTCTACAGAAATATAGCTGTGGTCCCTCTTATTATCTGAAAGGAATATGATTACAGTTAAGCATACAGTTAACCAGGTATTCAGACGATTGTAAAATGTACCCATGCGTTCTTCCACACTTCGTCTTCAGATCCTGTTGGTATAACACAAGACTACCTTAGGTTAATCTATGTTTCAAATATAAGTAACCTTGAACTACTCTTTAAGGTCACAGACTTTTTTATGATGCCAAAATTTCATACCTTTTATACCATAAATAGTTATGCCGAGCTTCCTTATTGTGGCTACACAATGAGTAAATAGGTAACTTGTTATATGTCTATTTTTTAATTAGTCACAATTTGTACGACTTTCATCTCCGTGTCTCCTTATCTTTTTGTGTCTGGCTGTGTCTGTCTGTCTGTCTGTGTATGAGGATGGAAATGCTGTGCCAAAACATGACGTTTATGGCCAACAGGAAATCATTGTGCTATTAATATTAAAATGAAAATGATTACTTGAAACAAATAATATTGGCTGTGGATTAGCCTGTTAATATTAAAATGAAAATGATTACTTGAAACACAAATAATATTGGCTGTGTATTTGTTTCAATTATGAACATTTTTTTTTTTTTTTTTTTTGCATACCGGCATATCCAAATTCAGAATGTTTGTGTGTGTGATTAGTTTTTTACGTGTATCATTATGCATTTGTGTAGCTTGTGTAAGGATAAATATGCGTTCAGAATTAATATATATATATATATATATATATATATATATATATATATATATATATATATATTGAAGTGGTGCAGTCGTACCTTCACAGTATTTATTTTTAGGTGCCTCACTAATCGGAGTAAATAATTTGATGTGTTATATGGTAAGTTATATTTGTTTGTGTATGTGTGTGTGTTGTGTGTGCATGCTTTTTAAAGTTTTTGTAAGTATGTGTATGTGTCAGAGTATGTGTATGTATCCAGTGTGTAAGTATATGTAAGGTGAGTGTCTGTGTACATATGTGCCTGTATATGTAAGTGAATGTATATTAATGAAGGGGTGGACGTGAGTGGGGTAGCCGTTAAAGCTTGACAATCACTCAGGGCCTCTGGTCGATACCCCCATCCCCCCATAATACACCCTCCCCATTGCCTACCTCATAATACCGCCTTGCCCCCACACACAGTGCCTCCACCCCACAATACCCCAATCCCCACACATAGCACCCCTTACCCCCACACGCACTGACCCTACACCACGACACCACTACCCCCCACACACAATATCCTCACTCCAAAATACTCTCTATTCCCATACACAATGCCCCCACCACACAACACCCCCACCCCACGATTCACCACTCAGTACCTCCACCCACAATACCCCCACTCCACAATACCCCACTCACAGTACCACCATCCCACAATACCCCACTTATAGTACTTCCACCTCACAATACCCCACTCACAGTACCCCCACCCCACGATACCCCATTCACAGTACCCCCACCCCACAATATACCCCTCCCGCAGTACCTCCCCCACAATACCCCACCACCTACCGTTTCCCAGCCATAATACTCTGCACACAAAACCCAACTCTCTATACTCCAATAGGGGCATTTTGTTTTCATCTGACGAAACTAGGTCATTCCCACATCTTGAAGAGTAAATCTTGGTAGTGTGAAATTCAATGGGCCTTGTTTATGAGATAGGAATGAGTCTCCTTGGTTACTAATCAATCACCCACTTCCCCAGTTTAACTACACTTGGCCATGAATTGAGATGAAAGGGGTTATGGATGTTTGTCATGTGTAAACTAACTAACTGTGCAAATAAACCCCCCACACAATACCTCACCCACAATACCCCACCCGTAATACCCCACCCATAATACCCCACCCACAATACCCCACCCACAATATCCCACCCACAATACCCCGCCCACAATATCCCACACCCACAATACCCCACCCACAATACCTTACCCACAATATCCCACCCACATTACCCAGCATC
>NC_137017.1:6457809-6465309 GCF_032717465.1 Coenobita brevimanus | reverse complement strand
ACAGTTATTCTCGAAGGACATCTACTAAATTTAAGTGGGACTACACTAAGATGGCGTTGGGGTGGTTCAGTGGCAGTGTGTTCCTCCCCATACTTCCGCCGTGCTGTGGGGAACTCCTTAAAAGCGAGTTTGGTAGTGTGTCCTTTCATAGGCTTGCAAATGTTCGCTGACTGTCGGTCCATACAGGTGACGCATACAAACATACACACAAATATACCCAAAATAAACCTTCATCTTTTACATGTACTGTTTTCATTGAGACAGCATATCCCAGTTCGTACTTCGCCAGTCTTAGGAAGCATTACTTTCGAATATCACTCCCTCTCAAAGAGGATCCGATTATGCAGTGAATCTCATGTGGACTGCTGCAGATACAAATACACAAAATTATCCCCATATATTATTATTATTATTATTATTATTATTATTATTATTATTATTTGCTGAGTTTGAGGCGGCGGTATATTTTTAGTACTGTATTTATTTTTGCACTTTAAATGAATTCAACTCACGTTCTATGGATTATAATTACCCCTCTAGCAATTAACAGATTACATTTAGCCGGTATTACGAGTAGCTTTTCCCACTGAACTTAAATTAGTGAAGCTATATATTTATTGTGAAAGCTATAGTTATTTCTAAACGCTATATTTAATGTAAAAGCTATTTTTATTTGTGAAAGCTATATGCATTAGTGAAAGTTAAATGTAGTAGTGGAAACTAAATGGGTTAATGATATTTGTATGTATTTGTGAAAGCCATATGTGCAGGTGAAAGATACAGGAGAATTAACTGTAAATGTTTAGCCGTACCAGACCTAATTTTTATCTAGTATAGAGTACATTCACCAGGACGGCACACACACACACACACACACACACACACACACACACACACACACACACACACACACACACACACACACACACACACACACACACACACAACCTGTAACACCACCCACCCCCACACGCACATATACACATACACACACACACTTGGGCGTTCATTACAAACTTCGCCTTTATGGATGAAGTCAGAACGCCGTGAACGCCACAATGGATAAAGTTGACCGTAGTAAAAAGGAGAGGGCTAACGGAGCTGGGAAACACGCGTGCTGGTGAAATGCAAAATCCACGTCCGCCACCCAGAGGGGACAAGAAAAGGGGGGTCAAAAATGATTACTTTAGGTGCATGCTGGTGGGGAGGTGTGGCAGGTGTGTGTGTGTGTGTGTGTGTGTGTGTGTGTGTGTGTGTGTGTGTGTGGTGGATAGGGTGTTTTCTTAAGCTGGTTTGAGTGAAATTGTTTGGCATAATGTGAGGACTGGAATGGTTGGGGAGGTTGGTGATTTCTTGTGATTCCTAAGGTTGCAGAGGTTATGAGTTTTGGGGTTAATTGCGAGGATGCTTTGGGAGGTAAGGAAGTAGGAGGGTTCGTGTTTTATTTTCTTATGCAATAAAGAAGGAACCTAAGGCTAAGACCCCCAAACCTTTCCTTCCGAGAGAAAAAAAAAATACAAAAGAGCCAGTGTTTTTTGTGAAATGCAAAATCCACGTCCACTAGCCAGAGCGAGAAGTGTTAAAAATTACTTTCGTGCATGCTGATATTTGTGTCTGTACTTTTTGTGTGAAATGTAAAATTTACCTGTGTCAGAGAGAGAGAGAGAGAGAGAGAGAGAGAGAGAGAGAGAGATTAAAATAATTACTTTCAGCACATGGTGGAAGATGGGGGTGTGGGGATGGGTGGAGTGTAATTTTTTTTCTTTTTAGATTTGTGCTGAGGAACGGAATTTGTGTGTGTGTGTGTGTGTGTGTGTGTGTGTGTGTGTGTGTGTGTGTGTGTGTGTGTGTACGTGTGCGTGCGTGTGTGTGTATGTGTGTGTGTGTGTACGTGTGCGTGCGTGTGTGCGTGACTGTGTGCACGTGAAATACGAATTCTACGTCAACCATAAGAGAAAATGAAAAGCTCAGGTTAATTATAGTTACTTTCTGAGCACGCTGGCGGTGTGTGGGGATGGGGTGGAGAAGGGACTGGAGGGGGGTCTTTTCTTTGTTGTTGTATTTTTATTTTATTATTATTATTATTTTTTTTGGGGGGGAAAGTGGGGCTTGGAAGTCTTGTGTGGGTTAAAGTAGTTCTGAATGAGGTAGAGAAGGGGCTGGGGGAGTATATATATATATATATATATATATATATATATATATATATATATATATATATATGATAAGTTCGAGTTTTGTGTGTGTGTGTGTAATTCTGATTTGTGTATTTATGAGCCTACACCCCTGTAATAAACACCCACATCCAGCTTGCACACAGGTAGATTAAATGATAACAGATGCACTCAAACACACAAATGCACACATAACCAGATGACTGAAACGTGCATACAAGATAAATATTCTCTCTCTCTCTCTCTCTCTCTCTCTCTCTCTCTCTCTCAAAAATCTAGGGCGCCCTGCAGGATACACCCTCTTGTAATTCGCCGACCCAACGTAATGCGCACCAATTAATTTCTCAGGACAATTCAGGAGCCAATCAGCATGGGCCAATCAGGAGATCCCAGCATCCAATCAGAGGTCACGGTCAAATGAGGCAGGGGTCTCTTACGGCCGCCCTAATGAGGTGATCACAACCCACTTTCTTGTTATGATCGTTTTATACTTCTCTCTTTCTCTTCCATTGTGGGGGTGAAGATGAGGCCTTGAGTGGGAGGGATTGCGTTGGGGTGGTAATGAAAGGTTGCATTGGTTGGTGATTGGGTGTGGATGTGGGTGTGGGGGTGTGGGTTTGTTTTGGGGCAGATAAAACGGTGGGATTGCTTGGTGATTGGAAGTGGGTGTGGGTGAGGGTGTGGGAGTGACATTGTGGGTGTAAGTGGATGGGTTGATAAAAAGCTGGAATTGCTTGAAGATTGTATGTGGATGTGTGTGTGAGGGTGTGGAGTGACAGTTCAAAAACCTGGAATTGCATGCTGGTTGGATGTGGATGTAGGATTGTGTGTAGTTTAGATGTGGATGAGAGAGGACATGAGTTTTTCCCATCTCACTGAAATTTTTTGACAAGAAGCGTATTATTGTGATGATTGGATGAAAGAACTGAATAACTTGTGGCCTTATTGTCTGGATGGTAATCGTGTTTAATTACTGGATGTCACTGTGTGGTTACGAGTGTGGTATCAATGATTGGTCAGGCCACGAGGAAATTACTATGGACCTAAAAGGATTTGGTAGATAAATGAGTTGGCTCGTGTGTGTGTGAGTGTGTGTGTGTGTGTGTGTGTGTGTGTGTGTGTGTGTGTGTGTGTGTGTGTGTGTGTGTGTCTTTTAGCTGGATGATAATGTTGATTTTCTTTTGGCTGTCAAGATGTAGATAAGAGTGTGTACGCGGGCATCCACAATCTCTGATAGTATTAGAAGTGTTATCAATATGGCTTCAGTAAGAGCTGGATATCTTTGTTTTGCTGTGTGCATTATTCCGTTTATTATCTTTATTAACTTTACTGAATATCGCAGTGTTGATAAGAGTATGATTATCAGCCATTGTTAAGGGAGCAGAGAAATTGCTAACTATTGAGACGGGATATCGAGAATGGTTTAATGGGACAAGTAGAGGGGGGGATATCAGGGTTGTTATCTTGGGTCTCAGTAGTTCGATTGTTAAGTGTTGAATTGGCTTGGCCGTAATGGGGGCGGTTGTTAAGGGGATGTTATTGTCTGAATTCCTCTCGATTGCCGATGGGTCGTTACCGTGGCCAGTGTAATTGGTCTGATGGTGTGGTTATTGGCGTGGGGAGTTGTTAGTGGTCGATGTGGGAGAGAGAGAGAGAGAGAGAGAGAGAGAGAGAGAGAGAGAGAAGATCAGTAAGCTGGTAAAAGTGAGTAATACTAAGTGACAGACGGGAACACAGAAACAGACAGTGACAAAAAGGTGACAAGACATTTTAAAAACAGACCAGCAATAGATAGTTCGAGAGAGAGAGAGAGAGAGAGCAGGAACTCATCTATATGCAGAACAGAACAAATGCGTCTATTGTTCCGCCAGCGCCTCACAGATATACCATTAATTGAAACCCTTTTGTTGCCGTGAGTAAGATTGGATGGTTATTCAAGCTAACACTACACTATTTTGTTCTTCCGAGAGAAATTTTAGTGCTTAAGAAATTAGGTAGTTAGGTAGTAGATGTGTGGCTACCGTGGACCCTGAGAGATACAACCATGAGAGTGAAATGTAGTTACAAACTTAGTAACTATATTTCTTTCACGTTAACTTGGCCTAGATTTTCGTCCTTTTCCAGCTTATTTCACGTAGCTCAATGGCAGAAAAAAGGTAACACTACGGCTCTACATCCTTTTCATATCACTTCTTCGTGACTAGCATCATAGTCTAGCGTTCATCTATTACTGGAACTGAACATTCATGGTGGAGGGATAGCCGTTTTTGGCCAGGTTAGAGTAAAATGAGTATAGCCACACAATCATTGCTCTTAGGCTGAAAACATTCAGGCGCAAGTACAGTCACTCAGTTATCTTTCTTCTGAGGGACAATACTTAGAGTCAAAGTCCAAGCTAAGACTCTCACACTGTAACAGTTCTTATTACACATCTCAAATTTCTTTTTTCCCAGCGGCTTCCAGCATCTCTAGAACTGTCTACCTCTGTCTGTATTTCCTTCTTTAAATGCAGTGTGTCCAGGCATCTCAGAGTGAACGGATCTAGACTTTGGCTGTCTTATTATTTTTCCATGGAACAATTTTCGGGCCTTCAGCCTTTGGTTCCTTCTTCTCTGCATAGAACAAAAAAGGTTGGGAGGTTTTGGCCCTTGGTTTAGCTTCCGGTCCATGGGAAATATCAGTTGTACCCTGGCCAGGTCCAATATGGGGATACCTCAGGAAGAAACATGGCGTTATTGTTAGAATGGATATTGTCTTGAATTACTCTTACGACGGTGTAGACGCTCTGAAGTATTTTAATCAGGTGTGAGTGGTGTAATCCAGCGGTGATACTGATATAAACAGTGGTAATTCTGGTAGTTGAGGTGTGTTGTGGTGATTGCGACAGATAGTGTGGCTGATATCAATAGTGGTAGCTGTGGTAGTCATAGTGGTAGCAAGACAAGTTCATTGGCTTTTAGCACTATTGTTTTTTTTAGGTTGCTTATATTCCCTCGCTCTCTCTGTTGTTTTTACCGGATTACCGCTAATCCGCTCAAGCAATGAAAGGTAAAACAAAAATCCAATGTTGATTCCTTGTTTGAGCAATTTTTCAACCCAGACCATAAAAAAGGATTCTGTTTGAGAGGAGGGTGATGGAGAGGGTTGAAGGGGAGAGGAATAGTGGAGGGGGAGTGCGGAGTGTGTTGGAGGAAAGAGGAGGAGGGGAGAGGAAAAGGCAAGGGGAAGAGAAAGGGAGAGGGGGGAAGAGGACGGGAGGAGGGGAGAGAGAAAGTGGGGAATGCGTGGGGTTGGGATGAAAGAAAGGGACTTCGGGTTTGAGTGGGAGGAATGAGGTTGTGTGGGGTTGAGGGAAACTAGGGGGGAGGGTGATTAGGATGGGGGAAGAGAGTGAGATGGGGAAGGGGACAAGGGAAGGGGCTGGGGGGCACGTTGAGGTGAGAAGGGAAAGGGAAGGGAGTAGGGTTTGGGTCAGACGAGGAAGACTGGGGAAGGATGGAAGGGAAGAACTGGGGTGAGGGAGGAGAGAGACTTAGGTAAGAGGGGAGAGGGAAGGAAGGGGAGAGGGAGCTCGGGGAGGGGGAGTATTTCGCGATCCACCAAACAAACTGACAGATCCCACTCGACTTTGACGTGTGTGTGTGTTTGTTTGGCCCCAATAATTTAGGTCAAAAAGGATTATGTGCTTGACGCCCCTGCACACACACACACACACACACACACACACACACACACACACACACACACGCACGCACGCACGCACGCACGCACGCACGCACGCACGCACGCACACACACACACACACACGCACGCACGCACGCACGCACGCACGCACGCACGCACGCACGCACGCACGCACGCACGCACGCACGCACGCACGCACACACACACACACACACACACACACACACACACACACACACACACACACACACACACACACACACACACACACACACACACACACACACACACACACGAGGCCAAAACGCCATTAAATTATTACCTGTCTGTCACCGCGAGTCGTCAGCGCTGTCTATTAACACAATGACGTTGTTGTTTTTCATTTTCTTGTTTCTTATTCTCACTTAACTGTTTTGTTTTGCCGCATATTACCACAACGCCATTTTTCTTTTTTCTTTTTTTTCTTTTTTCTCTGCATCTCGTTGTTTTATTTTGGAGTCTGTTAACACACCGACATTTTTCTTTCTCTTTTTCGCATTCCTTCCATCACACTGTTTTGTTTTGCAGTTTCATAACGATATATATATATTTTTTTCATCTTTCCATCTCACTGTTTTGTTTACTCACCTTCGAAACGACTACTGATAATGCGATGAGGAGATCTGAGCTGGGGTATACCGGGATATGTTCTTAATTATATTTCTCTGTAGTTTCTCATATATATCCGTTATCATTCCTTATTACTGCACTGGTAACGAAGCGCGGATATAATTTGTATTTCACTGTTGTAGAATTTAACATTTTCCATCATACATTATACAGTGTACATTTTTCTCTATGGAAGCCGAATTCAGTAGAGAGCACACAATGTTTTTTTAATATTCGTACCCATTCCAGTGTCAGCCTGTATGTTTGCCAGGGTAAAATCGTTTATCACCGTATATTCGCTTTTTTACGGGTACATTTTATTTCAACATATGTGTTCTGTAACCTTTTCTCCTAACTTAATGTAGAAGTAAGGGCACAGCTTTCAAAAATTATGCTGAAAAATGGGGAAAAAAAAAAGAAGACAAGAAAATGCAAGAAAAGAGAGAAAATCGTGCAAGATAAATAAATGTCATTCATCTTTATACTCATGTGAAAATTTTGATAAGCTTGACCTCGACTTTTGACCTTAATATTAATCTTTTTTTTTTTTTTTAAATCTGTTCCCTCAAGTTTGCTTTGTTTTGACCAATTTCTGCATCCAAAAGGAAAAGGAAAAAGTGTACCTATGATGAAAATTCCTGTTAATAATTTGCTAGTGGATGGAAATTGAGAAACGAGGCCATGGGGGGTGAGGGGAGCAAATCCAATTTTTGTTCCGGCATTTATATTTTGGCCTGCCCTGTTTCATTAACCCCTTTAATATGATGATTTTTTTTTAATTCGATTAATGATTAAATGATTAAAATTGTGCCTCTTATTAAGGTAACATTACTTCAACCCTTATCAGGTAGGACCGAAAGTGATAATTTGACACTAATCGTTGTTTAAGTTCGTAAGTCTGTTTCTTCATTTTATACAGTTCATGGCACTGGTATGTCATGATGCACAAGATTACAGGACAGTTGTTCAGAACTCCTTCTCTTGTGTTTTGAAA
>NC_137017.1:6420309-6452809 GCF_032717465.1 Coenobita brevimanus | reverse complement strand
TCTCTCTCTCTCTCTCTCTCTCTCTCTCCACACACACACACACACACACACACACACACACACACACACACTGCTGTCAATCTCGCTGTACTAGAATATCCCTTCCCACCCATTCTCTGTCCCGTTCCGTCTGTAGAAAGTCTGGGTCGTTTCATTTCGATCATCCCGCACATAGACGCACACAGAGAAAGGTTCACACACACACACACACACACACACACACACACACACACACACACACACACACACACACACACACAAGGGGAGGTTGGAGTCGAGTCTTCAGTAATCAGTGCGGCGGCCTAATGTGAGAGGAGGGAGGAAGGAAAGGGGGAGGGAAGGAAAGCGTGGAGGAAGGGAAGAGGAGGCGAGGAGGAAGAGAAGAGGAAAGGAGAGGAGGAGAGCAGAGGAAGGGAACTGTAAGGCGCGACTCATGGAGAGGGGAGGAGGGTGGAAGAAGGAAGGTAGGAGGGAGAAAGAGGGAGCGAAGTGTAGATGAAGGAGAGAGACAGATTAGGTGGGATGAAGGAAGGCATTAAGGAAGGAAAAATGGTAGGGAAGAGGGAGGAAAAGGGGTAGGTGAAGGCAAGAGTGAGGAAAGTGTAAAGTAGGAAGGAGGGGAAGGAAAGGGGTAGTGCAGGAGAGAGAGGGAAGACAATGGAAGGGACAGAGGAGAGTGAGGTAAGAAAGAGGTAGGAGGAAAGGAAGGAAGAAGGGAGGGAAAAGAGGAATGCAGAATTGAGGGATATGGGTGGAATTGGTGGTGGAATAAGGAGAAAAATAAGAGAAGGGGAGGGAAGGAAGAGAAGACAGGAGGTATAGAGGGGGGTGGAGTGAATGAGACGGGTGGATGGGTTGGCGAGTGAGAGAGAGAGAGAGAGAGAGAGAGAGAGAGAGAGAGAGAGAGAGAATTGAAGGAGGCGTGGTATGGAACAACTGAGGCGTGAGGAGGGCTGTGGAGAGAGAGAGAGAGAGAGAGAGAGAGAGAGAATGAAAAGCCTGAGAGCTTGGGGAGTCGTGAGGGATTGAGGGGGAACGAAGGAAAAATTTGGGGCATGAGATTGAGTGAAGTCTGAGGAAGAGTGAAAGGCGTTTGTGGGGAGCTGACGGCTGGTGGGGAGGAGGGGAAGAAGGCAAGAAGATGAGGAAGAGGAGGAGGAAGAGGAAGAAATGGTGGGGAGGAAGAGGAGAGGAGTAGGGGAGGAAGGGAAGACAGGTTAGGGAAGAGAGTAATTTGAGATTCTTGGGGAGAAATACGGATGGATATTGTTGGAGAGAGTGAGAAACTGGAGGCTGGGTATGGATAGGGGAAATTTAATAGTGTGGAACGTAGGGAGTGTAGGAATGTGGGGAGGAAGGGAAATTAGGAGTGTGGGAAGGAGGGGAAAATAGAAATGTGGGGAGGAAGGGGAATTAGGAATGTGGGGAAGAGGGAAGTTTAGGAAAGTGAGGAGGAATGCATCAAATGTGAGAAAGAGGTGAGATAGTGCTCGGGGATTAGCCGGACAATAGGAGGGGGAGAAAGACAAAGGTGGGGAGGATAGGAGGCGGATTTGTAAATGGGAGGGGTGAAACCTGGTATGGGGAGGAAAGAAGGCTTACATATGGGGAAAAAGTAAGGCAAATGTAGGGAACGGAAGGCAAGGAGGGGAGGAGTAAGGGAAAGGAGGAAGGAAAATGCCACACCGGGATGGGGAAAGAACATTACGATCATAGTAAGTGTGGGGATAAAATGAAGGGAAAATGTTAGGGATTGAAACGATGGCGGGGAATTGAAGGGAAGATAGGGAAGAACTGGAGGTTGTATGGGGAGAAGGGAAACGTAGAAAAGTAATTAGGAATTGAGACAGAGGCATGGGGTTGAGATGGAAGGAAGATTTTGGGGAGAGAAGTGATGGGTGGGAGGATGTGAAAGGATAGTTACACGGATATGTTGGAAAATGAATAATATTGGGAAATGAAAGAAATGTATGAAGGAAAAAAAAAGTTATGTTTAGAACCCAGAGAAATAGATAAGATCCAGAAAAAAAAATGAATGAAAACTGAAGAGTTATGGAGATGCTATTACACGAGAGAGAGAGAGAGAGAGAGAGAGAGAGAGAGAGAGAGAGACGGGGGAGGGGGTGATGGGAAAGTAGTGTTCTGATAATGGATGAGGACACAGGGGAGGACCCAGGAGAGAGAAAATGAGTTTAGAATATGGAAAGGAGGGAGAGAAAGAGAGAGAGAGAGAGAGAGAGAGAGTTGTGATATTGACTTGACTACAGGAGTGGAATAGGAAAACCAATTGCGTGGAAGGCGTAATATCAGGCCTGAGTGTCTGTGGGGATTTCCAAACATATTTCCCTTACCGATTTATCTTCCATATTTCACAATAATATCCTCTTGTTCGCACTGAGATCAACTGTGTCGGTTCTGAAAATATATAATCTCCATAGAGGAAATTGTCAAACAGATTATTATCAAGGTGTGAGGTGTAGAATAAGTCGCTAAGAGAAAAGGGTTAAGGAGCCTGCCGTGCCACCTGGAATACCTGCTCGATAAGGTGCGTTAATAATTTGGATGGGTCGTAGAATGGGGGGTTATGAGGAAGTGGTGATGGGATGGGATTGTTGATGGTGATGATGGGGGAAAGGGAGGCGAAGATAGGGGTGAGAAATGAGGCCTTTGAAAGGGGAGATAAGAATGGAGAGTGAGAGAGAGAGAGAGAGAGAGAGAGAGAGAGAGAGAGACGGAGAGAGAGAAAGAGAGAGAGAGAGGGGAAGGGAAGGTGAGAGAGCAGCTTTGACAGATATGGGAGCAGGGGTGAGAGAGGGTGATAGAGAGGAAGAAGAAAGGGGAGAGGAGAGAAGAGGGGTGAGAGGAGATGCAGAAAGCGAGAGGGTAAACTGAGAGAGAGAGAGAGAGAGAGAGAGAGAGAGATATGAAGGTGAAACGAGTACTGTAACTGAATCATCTCACCAAAAACTCGCTCTACAGTTCGTTTGCCTCCAGGAACACCATCTTACCACTGCATTGCACAAAGCATGACATCACAATAAGACCTACATATATCTACAGTACACTCAGACAGACAGACAGGCAGACAAAAACAGAAGAGAAATTTAGGCCGAACTGAAGGCATACATACATACAGAGATACAGACAGACAGATGCAGACAGACAGACAAATTTAGGCCAGGCTTGGAACTCGGAATCTCTCCTCGATATTTAGGCGAAGGGAAACCATTGGAATCTCTAAAACGTTTCTTTTCAACCCGGTCTGGAAAATATCAAAGGAGGGTCATTTATTTGATTGTGTGTGTGTGTGTGTGTGTGTGTGTGTGTGTGTGTGTGTGTGTGTGAGAGAGAGAGAGAGAGAGAGAGAGAGAGAGAGAGAGAGAGAGAGAGAGAGAGAGACTATTTCCTCCTGTTTATCTAATCTTATCTCTTCATATTTGTCTGTCTTTCCCTCCAAACAAGGAGCTCCAGACACTTGTTCCTACTCATTTACGACCCCCCTCATACAACACACCATCCTCCCTCATATACACTGTAGCCCTACATCTCTCCTCTTTATCTGAACTCGATAGAAAATGTATTGGAAAGTTTATCATCAGCTTTGTCATTCTTTTGAAACATTGAAAAAATAATCTTTACGGTTTGTTATAATCATAATCAATTAATACAACTTCGAATAATAGGTAGATAGATGGATGGATGGATGGATAGATGAATAAATGGGTGGATGGATGGAACACAGGAACGTAAAAAAAAATGTATATATTTGCAATAAGTCGCATGACCACCTGAGACAGTGGCTCAACTTGACAAGGAGAGTAAGGTAAAGATAGCTAGGATGATGAATGGATAGACATTATAGAGATAGACAGATAAATAGACTAGGTATGGATCGACTGGACAAGGATAGTAAGACAAAGGTAGCAAAGATGATGAGTAGATAAACAGACCGACAGACAGACAAATAAATCAAAATACACAAAGCAAAGCAGAACTCAACCCAAATCATCAAGCCAGCTCTCGATGTCAGCGGCTGTGAGGATAAGAGTGAGTGACCCGTCCGAAAAACTCTTACGCACGTAGATGTCGTCGGCGTGGAGGGTGGGATTTAGGTGGAAGGGGGAGGGATTTATGGCGAGGGTGGGGGGATAAAGGAAAAGCGGTTTCGTAGAGCGAGGGGAGGGGAGGGAGTAGTAAGAAGGGGTGACGGAGTGGATTGGGAGAGGGGAAGATGGGGAGTGGAGAGGGTGGGGGTAGAAGGGGAGGGTGGGGGTGATGAGGTGAACGGGATTTGCTGGAGTGAGGAGCGGGTGGGGAGTGGTGAGGAGGGGTGGGGGAGTGAAGAAGAGAAGGAGAGGGTATGATGGGGAGTGGGAAGGAGAGGATGGAATTTGTAGGTGGTTGGAGTGAGTTGTAAGGGGTGGGGGAAGAGTGAGAAGTTGGGGATGTGGCTGGGGTAGCGATATAAAAGTGAAACTGTGGAGATGTATGTAGGGAGGCTGGTGAGGTGGGAGGAGAGTGGGGCGTGAGGGAGGGGTTAAGGGAAGAAGGGTTAGGTATATAGGAAAGGAAATTTGTAGGTGGCACATAGGCAGGCTGGTTGGAGTAGAATGGGAAGGGATGAAGAGGGAGGATAGGGCAAGTGGAAATAGGAGGTAGGGAAGGGACAGGTTGGGGAAAAGTAGTAGAGGCAAGAGAGAAGTTAGGATAGCTGAGGAGAGGCAGAGGAAAGGGAAGGCGAGGGTAAGGTAGGGGAGGGGAAGGGGAGATAAGGATAGGTAGGAAATGAGAAACAAGGAAAGGTAAGACAGGAAAGGGGACAAAAGGAAGAGTTAGATATAGGTAAGTGAAGGGTAGGATGAGACGTTGGAAGTGGGTATAGGAGGGAGGGTAAGAGGCAAGGGAGGGATCTGGGTAGCCTAGGGGAGGGAATGTAGGGGGGGGTGAGGAGAAGGTGAGGGAGGGGTGAGGGGGCAGCGATATTTTGGGTCCTGAGAGAGCAATTTGCAGTTGGTGAAAAATTCTGGTGCAGTGACTGAGTGATGAGGGAAGTTTGGAGCCCCTGCGATATTATATATGTAATGGCTCGCACGCATACTGCTATTCCGAGGGGGGTTAGTAATGGCGGTGGGGTTAAGGGGGATTGGAAATGTTAATGGTGAGGTGATGATTGATGATGATGATGATGATGATTGCTTTACTTCTGTGCCGCTTTTGAGTCATGATGATGATGATGGTGACTACAGAAATTGATTGAGGGTTGTAAGTAGGTGGATGATGATGATCATCATGATCATGATCATGATCATGAGGAGGAGGAGGAGGAACTAGCTTGTGAATGCGAGGTGGGAGAGGTTTTTGTAACTAAGTGTGATGGTAATAATTATGTTGTGATAAACATGTGTTGTGGTGAGAAATTTAGTGATTAGAAATGTTATGATAAGAAATTGTGTTGTGAAGGTGAAAACTAGTGTGAAAAGAAGTAGCCTTGTGTTGCTGAAGAAAAGTATGCCTTATCCTTATAACTAAACCCACAGATATTATAATCGTCCGTCGTTATCGAGAAAAAGGCACTTAAATTTGACCATACTAGTGAAATGCATAGACGTACTGTAGACAACCTCATTTATATCCAGATGAATCTTAATTAACAGGTGTCTACTTTTTCCCTTCAGGTGAGTGCGTGTTTCGGCCAGTTAGACAGGTGGGAGACAAATGAGGTAAGAGTGTGTGTGTGTGTGTTTTTTGTGTGTTTTTTTTTTTTGCTGTTAGTGTATTTTATTTGTAACTAATTGTTGATCATTTTGGTCGTCGTTTTTAGTATCCAAGGTGAAGTGTAAGTGTTAGTATTTGTGATTTACGAAGGAGTTGGATACGCATAGGCAGATACATATATACGTAGATAGATAGATAGATAGATAGATAAGAGTGGGATACGCATAGACAGATACATACATACCAAGCAGGGAGATAGATCGATGGGAAGATAGACAGATCGATCGATAGATAGATAGATGCAGCAGGTTGGTTATGATCGGACACTGATAAATGGACACTGTAAGACTTGTGTGCGTCGGGGTTGAAGAAGGACAGATAAATACGTAAGAGTGTGTTTTAATATTTGTTTGTGTGTGCTTTCGCTATGTTTACCTGAAGTTCAGCGAGGCGTAATAAAGTGAGGTGAGCTGATGATTGTTGGTGAAGTTGGAGTGGGTACGTTTAGGTTCATGGATAGATATGTAGATGGATAGATAGATACACAGATAGATATATAGATGGATTGATAGATACATAGATAGATAACGGTGATTGTCAGATTGGCACAGAAAACATAGAGGAATTTTGTGCTTTGGCAAATTGGACGAAGAGAGAAAAAGTGGCTAAGTCTATTTGTCGCCTTCGGGAGCCTCCACTCTATGTCAAAAGCCAGAAATGAGTCATAACACGGGAACCGATGGCCCGATTGGACTGAAAACTGTTTTATTCTTCAAGTTAGAACATTTTCACGATGTCTTGCTCTAACATGAATTGCGCTACGTTGTGCCGTTATTGCTGTTACGGTAACAAAATAACAAACGGACAGACATCGGATCGTTACAATATATATTTCATCTTTGGGGTTTTGCGAGGTGAAATATAACTGTGGGGGGAGAGGGAGTTTTGTGGCAGAGGTACGTTTGGGATATGAATTAATGGATAGACAGATAGATAGATAGATAGAGAGATAGATAGATAATAGAGATATAAACAGAAAGAAATGTAATTAAACCTAGGTTTTTATTAACAGCAGGATGGATGCCATTCGTTTGCATTTTAGAGCCATTGTGTTGGTAAGCCCATTTTAGATAGATAGATAGATAGATGGACAGATAGATGTAAAGCAGAGGTTAATAATGATGCGATAATAGGTCATTTTGTTCGCTTGTTTGTGCCGTTGTACCGTACAGTATTAGTAACTATGCCCATTATATAGATAGACAGATAGATTAACAGATAGGAAAATAGATAAAATAGATCATAACCTTTACAAACCATTCAGTCTAGTGAGCAATGGCCGTCTTTTGCCTTTTTTATCACGGAGACGCGATATAATATTAACTGCATGCAAGGTTAGCCAAATATTTATCAGGCAGACTCGAGAGCTGAAGGTACAGTATATATAATGCATGGATCCGGATAAACAGCCGTACTAATTCATTTACAAGCGATTTAATATTCAGGGCATTGCTGTATAATGGGATAATCAAGCTGAGAATTATTACCATATGTATTAGCGTAACTGTAAGCCTCCTCCTTTTGTACGTCCGTTGAAATAGTGGATTGAGTTACACCATCATTCGTGGCTGTTGTTGATTGACTTGTTGGCTGAAGAGGTTGGTTGGTTGAGTGGATGGTTTTGTGTGTGTGTGTGTGTGTGTGTGTGTGTGTGTGTGTGTGTGTGTGTGTGTGTGTGCGCGTGCGTGCATGCTAGGGATATAACATTTTACGAGTGCATCCCCTAAACCTTCACATACTCTTATTTTCTTCTCCAGGTCATTTCGCCACACGTCAAAGGCCTCACACCCCAGAGAGCACTCACATCAACAGAACACCACCTTCACACCAACCCAACCACACCAGATCCCACCCACATCAACCCACTACACAAACTTTCACCCACACCAAGCAACTCACACCAACACCACCATCTACACCACCATCGCACATACACTAATCCTCCACATACCAGAGTTTAGCCAAATTGTCCTTCATCCACATCTGGTCTTACCCCATACCATCACCAGCCACTCCAGCACCATCATTCACACCCATACCAACCCGGCCACACCAGCCTACGAACTGCATCACCTCACCCAAACTCACCAACATCCCCTCACTAAACTTTATCCACCTAAACACGCCACACCAATTCCCTTCCACACTCACACCAACCCTCCCACACCCACACCAACTCCATACCACACCCACACCATGCCTCCAACACCCACACCAACCATCCCACACCAACACCAACCCTCCACACCGACACAAATTCCCTCCCACACCCACACCGACTCCCTCTCGCACCCATACCAACCTTTCCACACCAACCCTCCACACCCACACCAAACTTACTACATACACACCAGCCCCTCTAGACCCACACCATCCCTCCCACACCCACACCAACCTTCCAGCACTCACACCAACCCTTCCGCATCCTCATACCAAGGAAGTCGGTTTGACAACGGGTGAAAATAATAATGTTACCAAACTTTTGCCTCTCCCTGTTAGGTGTGGGAGAGGCGAAAGTTATGAGGCGACGGAGGAGGAGGCGGTGGTCTGTGGCTGGGAAGAGTTGGTGTGTGGTGGTGTGTGATGATTGTATAGTGGTGGTGTGGTGTAGGATAGAAATATTTAGCTGTAGATTGTGTAGCTTAGAAAGAAGATAATATGTGGTGGTGTGTGGTGAGGAAAGGTTGGTGTTTGGTGAAGAAGAGTTGGTGTGTGGTGGTGTGTGGTGAAGAAGTGTTGGTGTGTGATGGTGAAGGGTTGGTGTGTGGTGGTGTGTGGTGAAGAAGGGTTGGTGTGTGGTTGTGTATGGTGAAGAAGGGTTGGTGTGTGGTGGTGGTGTGGTGATTGTGTGTAGTGGTGCGGTGCATGATGGAAAAGAGGTGGTTGTGTATGTGTGGGTAGGAAAGAAGGTAGTGTGTGGTGTTGTGTGGTAAGGATGAGTTAGAGTATGTGGTGGCTTGTTGTGAAGAAGAGTTGATGTGTGTGGTGATTGTGTATGGTGATGTGGTGTATGATAAAATAGAGTCGGTTGAATATTTTGTAACTGGAAAAGAGGATATTGTGTGGTGATGTGTGGTGAGGAAGAGTTGTGTGGTGATGTTTGGTTATGGTGAGTGATAAAAAAAGAAAGGGATGTTTGGAAACTGTGGCTAGTAGGTGGCGTGGTGTACGAGGAGTGTGGCGAGTGGAAGGCAGGAAGAGAAATAGAATGAAAGCGAATGTCAGAAGAGTAAATACTGCCTCGTGGTGTGTGAGAGTGGTGGTGAGGAATACGATGAGAGAGAGAGAGAGAGAGAGAGAGAGAGAGAGAGAGAGAGAGAGAGAGAGAGAGAGAGAGAGAATTAGGGCTATAAAAATGAAGAAAGTGGAAAAAGACATTACCCGAACAGAGTCATTGAAACAGATCGATTGAAAAAAAAAAAAATCAAGAAACAACAGAATCCCCAAAATCCAATATAATGTTTACTTCTGCATGCTATCGACAGCTGACGATTTTCTTAGATAATAAAAATATATATGAGAAAAGGGAGGAGGAATAAAACCAGTGAAAAAGATGAAAATAATATCGTACGGCGAAAGAGAAATAGAGGAAAATTAAGGAAAAAACTTTGTGCGTCAAAAATAGCATGACAAAATATAACCTAAAAAAAAAAAAACGAAGATAAAACATAAGAAACACACTAACACTAAAGTAAAAAGCCATGAGAACTTACACACACACACACACACACACACACACACACACACACACACACACACACACACACACACACACACACACACACACACACACACACACACACACACACACACACACACACACACACACACAGAAAACAACCAGAAGACAATTTACAACACACCAAAACTAATATCGACCCCACTTTACAGGGAGCCATAAAAAAAAAACTATTACAAGTGGAAAACAAAAACAAAAATCATGTGTATTCTTTCCAATTGTGTCTGTGAAGGAAACAAACAGGAAAATTACAGTACTCTACCAAAAAATAAAATTAATGTCAACTCCATTTTTCAAGCAGCCATTCAAGAGAGAAGAAAAAATGAAAATCGCAATTGCTTTTTATTTCATGGTTGCCACATATGGATGAGTCCAGAACCGTAAAGAGAAAACAAAAAAGATGAAAAGAAATCTTAGTTGGTGTATTTTATTTCATTTTCTCTTATTTCATAGTTGCTACATAATGGAAAAGACCGGAACCGTAAAGAGGAAAAAGAGGTGAGCAGAAATCGCAGTTGGTGTTTTTTTTTTTAAGGTTGCTACATATGGAAAAGGCTGGAACCGTAAAACTGCCCACAGCCCAAGTTTTTTATTCAGAACGGGACTGTATCTTTAACGTGGACGGTGGAAGAGGGTGGTGGAGGGGAGTGGAGGTGGGGAACTAAGGGGTGGGAGGAGGTGGAGACTAGAGGAAGGAGGGGAGGAGAGGGGGAAGGTGGATGGTACAGGAGAGGTTAAAAACTGTGACAAGGTGAGACAGGAGGTGATTGGACATGGGAGCCTAACCTGTCTCTCTCTCTCACCGGCTGTCTTTTTCTTTCTTGCTTCCTGCCTGTCTGTCTATGTATTTCCTGTCCCTCACTCATACCCTCATTTCCCTGCTTTCCATTCCTTCTGTAAATCTGTCATTATCATTTTTCCTCTCCTCTCTTCTCTGTCTTTATTGTCAGTCTCCACTCCTCTCCTATGTCTTTATTCTCTCTCTCTCTCGTATCTTGTCCCTACTGATGGCTGGTGAGAGAGAGAGAGAGAGAGAGAGAGAGAGACAGACAGACAGACAGACAGAGAGAGAGAAAGTTCTGTAAGGAAAAAGAGACTCAGATTGGAGTGGCATGCAGTGAAACACACATTGCTTCTTCCTCTAGTCAAGGCTTGCTTCCCCTCCTGCCAACACCAGTGACTGGGTGGATATGAGAGAGACAGACAGACAGACAGAGACAGACAGACAGACAGACAGACAGAGACATAGACAGACAGACAGACAGACAGAGTAGGAAGTGTAGGCAAAAGGCCCTAAAGAAATAAAATACGAGAGAGAGAGAGAGAGAGAGAGAGAGAGAGAGAGAGAGAGAGAGAGAGAGAGAGAGAGAGAGAGAGAGAGCTTACACACTTTTCCTGGCCTCGATTGGTTCACAAAATTCTGTAGTGTCACGAGAGAGTTTGGATGAAAGAAAAGTATTGCATTCTCTCTCTCTCTCTCTCTTTCTCTCTCTCTCTCATGTTCACTCGTGTTTCCCGACCTGTCTTTTATTCTCACGCACGCACACTCGTAATAAACATTAATGCACACACTAGCACGAACGCACACACACATGCAGAGACAGACACGCTACTGCATACGGATGACAATTATGCACACACACAGATCAAAGCACAGACTCAGTTGGAAATGCAAACATAACCACATGCATACAGAAGTTTATACGCACACGGAACTTCGCGCGCACACACACACACACACACACACACACACACACACACACACACACACACACACACACACACACACACACACACAATCCCCTTACACACAAAAAGACACAATCCCCCAACCCATACACCCAACACATAAATGCACACACAAACCCCCCACCCCTACACACACAAACACCCCCCACAACCCCACCCCACGCAAACACAAGCATACATACAGAGGACAGAGGAGCAAGGCGAGTGAGCATATTGAGTTACAGTGTCCCAAAATATGGCCTGTGAGAGAGAGCGTAGTGGGCATGGAAAGGATTGCATAAAACAATAGATAGTAATTTTGGTTGCAACTCCAATAGGGATCTGTGAAAGCCGTCTGTCAAAGAGTGAGACCAGAGGGAGTAGTGGAGTGTGTGTGTGTGTGTGTGTGTGTGTGTGTGTGTGTGTGTGTGTGTGTGTGTGTGTGTGAGAGAGAGAGAGAGAGAGAGATGATATGTTCACTTGCATTGCTCCTCTGTCCTCTCTCCGTTTGTATGTGACTGTGTGTGTGTGTGTGTGTGTGTGTGTGTGTGTGTGTGTGTGTGTGTGTGTGTGTGTGTATAGAGGAGAGGGAATGACTGGGCTAGAGCGAGGGAAGACAGTGAAAGGAGGATGGAGGGAGGAGGATTGGCTGAAGCCGAGAGAGAAAAGGGTTAAATCAAATAGAGGGTAGTGGGGGATGGGGGTGCAGTGAGTGAGAGAGAGAGAGAGAGAGAGAGAGAGAGAGAAAGTGAAGTAGAATGAGAGACGAGGACAAGAGAGATGGATGAGGAACGGGGGTGGGGGAGTAGAGGAAGGAGAGGGAGGGAAGGAGATTGAGAGGGAGGATAGGAGGGAGGGAGGGGTAGAAAGGAGAGGGGTGAGGGGGTGTGGTCGTGTTTCTCCCTCCCCCCCTTGTTTTTGTTATTGTTTTTGCTGTGTTTTTGTCCAGTGTTCATATTGGCCATTAGTGCCAGGCGGGGAGAGAGGCCCTGATGGCACAGCGTTTGACTCATCATGGCATCACACACACACACACACACACACACACACACACACACACACACACACACACACACACACACACACACACACACACACACACACACACACACACACAATCATATCACATGTCACTCCTCACTCAATCACTCACAAAATCAACAAGGCATCCATCACTCACAATCCAGAACTCATCAGTCTTTCGTCGTATACAATAGAAAAACAACACACAATCCATTAATATCTCGGACCTTCATTTTTCACTAATTGTATCATATTTTTAACCCCTCCACTTCGATATTAATTTGTTCTTACCTACTCCAACCTATTATTATTATTATTATTTTGCTTTTAAGAATTACCTGATCATGATAGGATTAGTGAAGGTTATACTTAATGATTCTAGTTATATGGATTAAGTGTTTGGATTTCGCTAAGACAAACTTTACTGATCTACCATAAGACCTGCTGACATGTAAAAATATCCCCTCTAATAGCAGTGCACCAGTCTGGAATGAGACAGCCCTAGCATGTATTCAGTATGGACGGTGGGTGTTAGCGCCGATTTGGTGACATGTGGAAGGTCAGTGTTGTCTAAGAGGACTGCATGACCTAAGTGGACAGGCTTTTGTTCTAGGGTCAGAATGAGAGAGAGAGAGAGAGAGAGAGAGAGAGAGACCTGTCCCCAGTTTAATAATACCGTCTGGTGACCAAGAGTATAGATGACGTCCTCAGGGTGTAGGGGTTTAACAATCCATCTGTGTTACTTATATTTATGTCACTCATGGCGTAGAAATATATGATTGTCGGCCATTCCCAGCCCTAATTATGAAACCCATTTATGAAGTACAGTAATACATTTAATTTGTATTTGCTGTGACATATTTAACCTATAATTAACCCATACTGGACTGCCGATTATTATTATTATTATTATTATTATTATTATTATTATTATCATTATTACTACTACTACTATGTTATATTATGGGAACTGTAGTTAAGGGCGGGTTGGTTGTTTTTCACCCGAATTGTTATTATTATTATTATTATTATTATTATTATTATTATTATTATTATTATTATTATTATTATTATTATTATCGTAGGAGTTAAGGGTGGGTTAGTTACTTCCCTCACCCGAATGAAACCGTCTAATCGGAACAAAAGCTTACTGTACAATGTCCCACCCATTATATAAAACTTAAGCACTCCCCCCAATGTGAAGTCCCCCCCCCTTTTTTTTTTTTATCATTCTCAGCGCAGAGTACACCAATTTTTTATCGAATACACTATCCATATATCGGTATGTAACTTGCTATATTAATCCAAAGTCTATATGTAGCATTACCAAATACACCATACGTAAAAAAAAATTGCATTACAAAATTCATGCATCGCCCATCATACACAAACGTATTTCCACTCTGTTGAAATCACGTCCACACCCACGAAATAAAACTGGCTTTATTTTTTCTTTATTTTTTTCGTCACGGACAATATACGTATGGGATGGGTCGTTGGCGCTAGCACACACACACAACGATGTACAGAGGGAGAGAGAGAGACGAGTAGCTTCCCTGAGTCTGACGAATATATAGAGGAAAAATCGAAAGCATCTGAAACACGTAGCCGCAGAGGTAGGGTTTTCACTGCATTTCACCAGTTGTCAATTTTCTTCAAACGAAACTAGGGTGATTGGTAGTTCTTTGGCTGTACATTCACTTCGTCACTCAGAAAACCAATTCGCAATATTTCACTGACTAATGGAGTGAATTTTTTAAAATCGTATCTTGAACTACAAAAAAAAAAGTACATTCCTGTCACCGCTTACAAAATCTAATATCTTTTCACTTCTTCTTATGGAGTGAAATATTCTTAATCGTAACTAGAACTACAAAAAAATAAAAAATAAAAATAAAATAAAATGAAAGAAATATCGGCCATTTATCAGCAACTACAATGAACAATTTGCATTCTCTTCGTCTTTCAGAAATTAAAACTCATTCTCTTACAAATGACTGCGGTAAATAGTGAGGTGTAAATTATTTCTTTTCTCAGATTATAAAAATTCGTGTATATGTATTTATTGAACACCGACAGAGGACAATGTTTATTCCCTTCAAAACTCAGAAAAGAAAATTCATATTCGTAAAAAAGAAAAAGAAATCAGAATCATTTCACTGATACTAAGCGGTGAAGTTAAAACCATTCGCAGCTCGAACTATAAAATTCATGTCTTTATTCATTAACATTCGCTCTGTCAGTCAAGAGAAGACACATTTTCCTCATTTTCCGATTGCTATGTAGCTCTGATTCTTTTTTTTTTTTCGTCACCTGACCTGTAAAGTTCGTGTATTCGTCCCCATATACACAGAATCATTTACTTTCCCAACGTCGCTCTCACTAAAAATCGAATGCTTTTTCAATAATGGCGAAATTGTCACACTAACCACCATCACCATCAACACCACCACCACCACCAACAACAACAACAACAACACAGTAACCCTAACAATAACAACAACAAAAACAACAACACAGTAACCCTAACAATAACAACAACAACAATAACAACAGTAACAGCAACAAACAGCAACAGTCGCAAGTAAACAACACCCACATAAATAACAACAACAACAACAACAACAACAACAAGGAGCAACAATAATGGCAAAACGAAAAGCATAAAGATCAACGGTAACAAAAGCAACAGCAGTAACAAGTAAAAGCAACAAGAGACACAACAACACCAACAGTCATAAAACAGGACCAACAACAGTACACAACAACAACAACAACGGAAGCAATAACACCGAGGCGCAAAGCAACAAAAGCTCCAACGTGAGGCTAAGTAAAGTGGATTGCCTCAACAAATGCATCACACAAAGCCCCGCCATATAGTCCTTTATTCATCTGTCCCTTCATTTTATTCAATTTTGCGTCACTAGTCCTTCATTCTGCACCATTTCACGCACGCAATATGTTTTCCATTATCCCCCTCTCTCCCAACATCCACGTCCTCTCATGTCATTCATTTTTAGTCATGCATTAATTTCAAGCTCTTATACATTTGTGCCTTCACTTAATACATTCTGCGTCATTGAGCATTTATCCTACGCCATTTGATACTTTCTGCGACATTGAGCATTAATCCTACGCCATTTGATATACTATTCACAATATACCTTTCACTTTCCCCCCCACACACCGTCGTCCCGTCATACATTATGCATTTACGTATTGAATACATTCTGCGTCATTTTGCATTTCATCTTTCATGTCCTTCACTCTCCACCATTTAACGCATGCTTTAAGCTTTATACTGCTCCCCACCCCATCTCTTTCATCCATTCCATTATACATCCTGCGTCATTTATACATTTATGTTATTCAGTTATGCGTTATTTGCCCCTCATATTATTCAACGTTGTGTCACCTGTCCTTCATTCTGCATCATTTAACATAGACATTATACTTTTCACCACCCTTTCCCTGTCATTCATTTTTTTCATCAATAAATTCAATCTTTTATTCATTTTATACATTAATTTATATAACTTAGCATCACATTCCCAATTCTGCTTCATTTGACACATGTATTATACTTTCTTGTGCCACCTACCACATTTCCCTCATCCATTTCATTCATTTCATACATACTGCGTCATTCATACATTTATTTTATACAGAATTCCTTCAATTGCCCCTTATACATCCCCTGTCAGTTGCCCTTCATTCTACACCATTTGATATATGGAGGATACTTTTCACCTCCCTTTCACCCTATGTCACTCAGTCTGCTTTCTGTCATCCATCCTGGGCTGTCCCTGTCACCCCATTCCTCGTATTTCACGGGGCACCATCATTTGACACAGCGAACCGTTCGTGTCATATAGTTGGCCATTCGTGTCATTCAGTTGGTCCCTCTCCCCTCCCATCCCACCAATCATCGTCCATCCTTCTCTCTTCTATATGTTTATACTGCCCCTTTTTCCGTTCTCTTGGCTGTTTTGTTTTATGCATCCCTCTCATCCGTCTAATCATCATTCATCCCCCTCCCTTATACTGCCCCGTTTTCCATTGTGTTGGCTGTTTTGTATTTTGCTCCCCCCCTCATCCATCCAGTCATCAACCATCTCTCTCTCGTCTATAACGTGTTTATACTGCCCCACGTTCATTAAGTTGGCTGTATTGTTCTATTTACTTTTGCGGAAGTGAAAATGTTGTAGTAAAAGCGTAGACTTGTTGAGCCTGAAGGGTAGGCAACCAAGTTAAGGTATGGATGGGTTACTTTAGACATCCTGGGTTAGTTTGTATGGATGGACAGGTGAGACAGGTGAGAAACAGTAGGTGGATAGGTAGGTTTGAATTAGTCAAGGATGTGCGGTGGTGTATACAGGTATGCATGATTCAAGCGATACAGGTTAATTAGCTTATAAAACCCAATACAGTATATTAACTTCCATCCTTATCTCTTCAGTAGTTTAACCTCTTACCTCCCAATCCTTCTTTCCCTTCCTCCTCCTCCTTCCCTCCCCATTTTCTCCTCCTCTTCCAACTCGCTTCATCCTTCGCCTCCCACCCAGTATTTCTGCTTATTTCCTCCTCTTCGTCGTTGTCCCTCTACTAATTCAGCGCACACACACACACACACACACACACACACACACACACACACACACACACACACACACACACACACACACACACACACACACACACACACACACACACACACACACACACACACACACACACACACACTCATCAAATGAATAAAGTAAATATATAAACAAGGAAACAAGTATATAAAACAAATATACACTAGCCTCCTCCCTCTTCCTCTCCACACCCACCCCTTTTCTCTCCCAGCCAAATTTCCTCTCTCCACTCGACCCATCCCTCCTTCTCTCTCTCAATATTTCCTGTGCATCCTTCCCCTCGCTCACACAAATACACTCAAGCGACGTCTTCCTCCAGCCACTCCCCTTGCATCGCACCTTGAGTTATCTCCCTGATGCAGTCTTCCCCCACCAGCCCCTCTGTACACATAGAGAGAGAGAGAGAGAGAGAGAGAGAGAGAGAGAGATGCGGGAGGGGTGAGCAAAAGGTTGAGTGATGGAGAGACGAGACGGAGGGAGACAGATAGGAAGATGGAGTGGGAAAACGAGGGGTGGGGGCAGGGAAGGATGGATGAGAGAGAGAGAGAGAGAGGGGGGGGGAGAGAGAGAGAGAGAGAGAGAGAATGAAAGGTCAGATGAAAGGAGAGAAAATGGGAGGAGTCAAAGAGAGAAAGATTTAGTGAGTGTGTGGCCATTCTTAGGCTCATACCACTGCATCGTACACAGCAGTGAGGGAGGAGGGAAGGGGGAGAAGAAAATAGCAGATGGAAAAACAGAGCGAAAAAGAAGGAAAAAAAGAAGAAGAAAAATAGACAAGATAAAGGTGAAAGGGACAGAGAGAGAGAAAGAAGGGGGAAGTGTTGTTCAAAGCTTCAGTTTACTGTTTCATTTGAGGAAGAGAGGAAGGGACGCAGGGCGAGAAGGAAGGAAAAACAGCAAAGGGAGGAAAAAGAAGAATAAGAGACGAGATAAAGGTGACGAGCCTGAGGGAAAGGGGGGGGGGTTGTTCGAAGCCTCAGAACACTGCTTCATAAAAGATTAAGAGAAAGGAGGGAGAGGGAAGAATGGGAAAAGAGAAAGAGTAACGAAAGTAAAAACAAAGAGAAAAGAATAACAGACGAAATAAAGAAGAAAGAGGCAGCGAGAGAAGGAGAAAGAAAAGGGCAATTCGAAGCCTCATTCTCGTGCTTCATACGAGCCTCTCACGCGACAGAGGTAGTAAAAACCTCTCCCTGCTTTTTAAGTGCCTTTGTTAAGCTGCGGTTTCCGAGTACGTCTGTAATTCTTTGCCAAGTGTAGAAGTTAAGTTGTTTTGTTGCTGGGGAGGGGGCAGGAGATCTCTTATGGCTGGCCTGCTTAAATGTCCTTGGTTTGAGTCGGCTTTTTTTTTTTTTTTTTTTTTTTTTTTTAGCTGGTAATTTGGGAAGGTTTGTAAATGCTGAGTGCTTTGTGTGTGTGTGTGTGTGTGTGTGTGTGTGTGTGTGTGTGTGTGTGTGTGTGTGTTGACTGACTGTTTAGGGAACATGTCTGTTGGCAGGAATGCGTGGGTGTTGAGAGTTGTTGGCATGGAGGAGTGTTATTGTGTGTTGGTGGGTTGGCTTATGGTATATATGTGATGGACTTACGTGTGTTTGTAAGAGTTAGGGGGGTTGTTTGCGTGAGAGAGAGAGAGAGAGAGAGAGAGAGAGAGACGCGGGCACTTAAGGCAGCGGTGGGGTCGTATGGTGAGATAGGCTACTGTTTTATTAGCCATTGTGGTGATGGTGATCGTGATGGTGTGTGAGGTGGTGGAGAGGTCGTTTGGTGAGTGCTATAATATTACTTTCATGGGTCGTATCTCCTTGTGCTCCTAGTGTTGTAGGGATGGCGATGAGGTAGTGTGATTGCATGGTTGTATAGGGGGGGTGGAAATGTTGTGGTGTGGTAGTGGTATGGATTTAAAAAATGGGGTATAGTGGTCTTAGTATTGTGCTGATTGCGAGTTGCTGTGTGATTGTATAATTGTGTAGGTGTGAGTATAGTGTGGTGGGATAGTGGTATGGTTATGGTGGTATGGTTTAGGTGAATATGGTGTAGGGTAAGAATTTGAAAGAGAGAGGATGATGCTGAGATGTGGTGATGGTACAGTGAGTGAGGTTGTGCTTGGATTGTGTGATGATGGTGGGGGAGGGGGAGGAGTTATGCTTCTGTAGTTTGGGAGTTATGGCATGGTTTTTGTTTGGCGAGTAGGGATGTATGGTTGGGTTAGTTTGGTAGTATGCTTGTATGTTAAGTGGAATGGGGGTGCTGTAGTGTAATGGCATGATTATGTAGTAAAGTGGAATGGGGTGCAGTAGTGTTGTGGCATGATTCTGTTGTAAAGGGATGGTAGTCTGGTTGTACAGTGAAGAGGTTGGTATGTTTTTCTTATAACATTAGATATAAACTTTCTAATAACACCCCTTCTTTAAAAAATTGTTTGGGTGGTTGTGTCGCTGATGGCTTTTGATGTACTTTTTTTTTTTTTTTTACCGTAACTTGGTCAGTAATTTTAGTCGTTTTGCAGCTTATTTCACGTAGCTCTGTGACAAAAAATGCTACAACTCCACACCCATTACAAAGCTCTTCGTGACCAGCACCATTTGCAAGAGTTAATGAATTGGTACCAGTCAGTAATCAATAGAGAGAGAGAGGGCAATTTTAGGCCAAGGTAGATTAAAACAACGTAGGTAATATAATTATCTTGGGGAATTGTCGACTGTTGGCTGTTAGTGACTGCAAGATTAAAGGCAAGTAAATGAAGTGGAGGTAGTGGTGGCAGCGATATTGTGTGCCTGTGGTGATGGATGGTGATGTGTGGATCGTGTTGGGGAGAGCTGTAGTGGTGGTGGTAGTTGTGATGGTACTGGTGGTGGTGGTGGCAGTGGTGGTGGTGGTGGTGGTAGTGATGTTACTGGTGGTGGTGGTGGTTGTGGAGATGGTGGTGGTGATAACAGTGATGGTGGTGAAAGTACTCTCGGTGGTAATGTTAGTGGTGATGGTAGCGTTGTTGGTGGTAGTAGTAGTAGTGGTAGTGATGATGTGATATATAGTAATCATGAATATATGGAATAAAACGAGTTCCCTAGCCGTCATGTTGATTTTTTTGGTAATTTTGACACATTGTTGGGACTAATTACAGTCGTGTGACACATGAATGTATTTTATCTTTCACTGACAAATGGATATAGTAATGGTGATAGGAAAGAGCAGTGTTGGTGGTGATAAATCAGTTTGGAGGTAATCAGAGAGAGAGAGAGAGAGAGAGAGAGAGAGAGAGAGAGAGAGAGAGAGAGGAATACGTATATGGTGGCAAGTCATTTTGTTCCCTATAATTGTATTGGTTATTGGAAAGGCGGATGGTGTGTGATTTGATTTTAGAGAGAGAGAAAAAAAAATATGACCTCGTTTATAATATTACTCTTACTACCGTCAGAGGGGAGACCTTCTGAAGTATAAAAATGAGAAATAATCTGTATTAATATTTTTCGTATTATGGTTGTATTTCATTTTACTTTTTTCAGCTTAGGAAATACCATTGCTTGTGAAGAAGAGGCAAGAAGTATTTCCCATTTAACCCTCAAGAAAGATGTCCCCTTCTTGGTTCTTGCATCTACCAGGCTATTTTAGTCTACCAAGGAGAGATCAGTCTTAGTGAAAAGTGCGAAATTGTTTGTGACTATTGTGGTGGTGGTGATGGAGGAGGAAGAGAAGGAGGATGTGTGTGTGTCCCAAAGTGGAAGAGGAGGAAGTGAAATTAAAAGTAGTGAATATTGTGAAAGTGGAGAAGAAGGCCGTGTGTGTGTGTGTGTGTGTGTGTGTGTGTGTGTGTGTGTGTGTGTGTGTGTGTGTGTGTGTCCCAAAGTGGAAGAGGAGGAAGTGAAATTAAAAGTAGTGAATATTGTGAAAGTGGAGGAGAAGGCAGTGTGTGTGTGTGTGTGTGTGTGTGTGTGTGTGTGTGTGTGCGTGCGTGCGTGCGTGCATGCGTGCGTGATTGCTTGCGTGCGTGATTGCTTGCGTGCGTGATAGCCTCCGCATCCGAGTGGCAGGTCATCCGGATTAGAATTACTAGGGGTCTCGTCCCTCCCGCCTGAGCTACACTCGGTAATTCCACACAACTGGAGGCCATTGTGAGCCATCCTGAGCCATTGTGAGCCATCCTGAGCCATTCTGAGCCATCCTGAGAACCACTAAGCCATCTTGACCAATCCCAAGCTGCACCGTGTAATTCCAGACATTTTTAAGCAAATACCAGTAACTTCTAAGCAAATGATGTCCAATGTTAAACCCATTGATTTATGCCCATTTAGTTAGTCATAGCCATTTATTTGGTTATTTAGTTATTTGGACGCGATTCTGATCTATCCTGGGGTACGCGAAGTTATCTAAATCAATTGCAGGCAACACTGTGCAATTTCAGGGTCTTACTATGCAAATTCAGGTAGTTACAAGCAAATTTCAGCAGCTTAGTGGAATTTTGTGTGGAGTAATAACCTAATGATTTCCTTGTACGTCATTAATCCTTTTTCGTAAGTAACAGTGACGATTCTGGGCTACGGTGTGTTTTTTTCATTTTTATAAGCAATTGTCAGTAACTTGTGAGCAAGTAATATGAAGTAATAAATTGGTGTTCTTAATTGTTTTCCATAATCAATGTATGTCTGAACTATCTTGAGGACTGCTGAACTATCTAGACCAATTCCAGGCTACACTAGGCAATTACGAGCAGATTCCATTATTTTTTAATTAGTTTATGTAGAGTACAGATTTAATCACTTGTTAAACGCGTTTAATTATTGTTCTTAATTATCTGGAAGCCATTGTGATTTATTGTATGGGGTTCTAAGCAAATCTGACCAGTTCCAAACAACATTTTGTAGTTTCAGATATTTACAAGCAAATTCTCAGTAACATCTAATCAAATTATTGATGTACACCACTAATTCAATGCTGTTCTTTATCATCTGGAAGTGATGTTGAACTATCTTTACGGTCCCAAAGATGTCTTCATGATATCTTCGATGCTAAACAATTACACTAAGACACATGCATTATCATCCCTCATGTGTTGTTGTCTTTAATTAACTGCAGGGGATTCTGAGCTATCCTAAGGCACTCAAGCTGCAATATGCAAGTTCAGTAACGTCCAGACAAATAATAATAATAAAAACAATAATGATAATAAGAGTAGTAGTATTAGTAATGAAACGTTGTACTTAGAAATGTTATTGGATACTCCTCTAATTAAGTACCGTCTCATGAACCAAACATAACCACTCGGAACCACCCAGAACCACTTTGAACCCCTCTCCATCACTCTGAACCACCCCTAACGACCAGGAACGAGCCGTATGAGATGCAGGGTCAGGTCCCACAGCCTTGCACCCCCCCATCCATCCCCATAAGTCAGGGAGCTACGACCCCCCTGCAATGGATCTCGTCCCCCCCTCCAAAGTGAGAGAGGGGGCAGCGGAACGAAGTAGTAGTGGTCGTCTTTGTGTAATTCACCGGGTCGGTCAGGATCACTTGATGGTCGTGATCGTCAGCTTTTACCCTCCCGGAAGGGAGCTGAGAGCTCATATAGTCCGATCTAAGGGCAAGGCTGTGACCTTCACACACGCACACACCCGTCCCCTTGCTCCAGGAGGACAGTAACCACCCACTTCGTCAGTGAAACTTTTCGCAACCTGAGCGCGGCGCGAACTCCCGTCCACCAGTTGGCAAGCGAGAGCGTTACCACTGCACCATTGAGCGGTGTGTGTGTGTGTGTGTGTGTGTGTGTGTGTGTGTGTGTGTGTGTGTGTGTCAGGGATGGGATGGGATGGATTGGAGTGAGTGGTATGGGAAAGAGGAATAATGGGGGATGGGGGAGTTGCACCCAGAATGAAAAATGAGGAGGTAGATAAAAACGAAGAGAGAAGAGTGATGAAGGATGGACGAATGTGTTTGTTTGGGGATGAAACTTAGGAGTGGTGTGGGAAGAGGGAATGTTGAGAGAGGGATTGAATGGGGGTGGGAGTTGAGGGATGGGAGGTGCTGGGAGGTATAGAATGAATGGAGTTATGAGGAGTGTGGTGAGGTATATGTGGTGAGGATTGAAAGGCAGGGATGTGATTATTGGTGAGGAAGGGTATGTATTGAGAGAGAGAGAGAGAGAGAGAGAGAGGATGAGGTGTGACAGATGGAAGGGGCGAATGGAGTCATAAAGGCTGTGATGATGGGTGGGGTAACTGTCCAGGAATGTGTATGTGGAGAGACAATGATTGGGATGGGTGGAGCGAATGGTAAGAGGAAGGGGAGTGGTAAGGGGAAAGGTAGGGGAAAGGGAGTGGTGAGGGGAAAGGCAGTGGTGAGAAATTTGGGGAATTGTTATTAGGAGTGTAGTGTGAGGTGAAGGTTGAGTGAAAAATGAAGAATGGAAGAAAATGAATGAGTAATTCAGAAAGTGGAGGAAAAGTTGAAGGGGAGGAGAAAGATGAAAGATGTGCTGAATGAGGGAAGAGGACTGGAAGAAAGAAAATGGAAGAGAATGATGAAGTAATACAGGGATGTGTTAAATGAGAAATGAAAGAAAAGGAATGAACAGTGTACGATATGAAAGACAATGATGGAGGGATGCGAGGGATTAGGGAATGAAATTTTGGATTGGTTCGAGAGAGGATGGACATTTTTTTCTTTTGGTGGGGGGGGGGGGATTTTGCAGACTATGATGAAATGCAAAATTGAAACATGAAACAATATTGTCAATCCCTGTGGTTCTGTGCGGCGATATGAATGGAACGTGGACCTGGGAAGGGATGGGATGGGATGAGATGGGATGAGATGGGATAGGCGGAATAGGATGGGATGGGTGGTTGGTTGTGCAGAAGGCAAATTTGTGGGGTAGTAGCTTGGAGTAAAATAGAAAGTTTGAGGTTAAGATTAGATTGGATTACATTTCATTAGGGTAGGATAAGTTCGATTAGGTCAGATTGGATGGTTAGGGACGAAATGGGGTCGGTAGCTGATTTCTTGGTTGGTATTTAAGAAGGCAAAGTGATGGGGCACTTAAATGTAGCGAAATAGAAAGTCTGAGATTAGGTTAGGTTAGGTTAGAGTAGCATGGATTAGGTCAGATTGGATGGGTAGGGACGAGATGGGATGGGTGGTCGGTTTCGTGGCTGGTATTACGAAGGTCAAATTTATGGGGTACTGGAGTGGGATGGAATGGGAAGGGCAAGGTTTAGGTACAGGACGATGGCTGTTTTGAAAATTAATCGGAGGGAGCGAGTGAGAGTCTTAGTATGGATGGAATATATATACATAGGGAAAGGGGGAAGTGATGTCTGTATGTTCCCTTTGTCTGTTGCGAGGGGTATTGGCCTTGCAAATTAACCCATTCACTAACATATCTTTCACTGTTATTGGTATTTACAGACGGTATTTTGCAGTTCAGGGGGTTTTTCAGGCTTGGAGGGATTAGACTAGGTGACCTGAAGATTAACTCACTCACCACGATGTCTTCATCATATTGTTCTTGCTGTTTAAGGACGATTTTATTCAGTTTAGATGTTTTGGATTGTAGGTTTTAGATGTGACCTCATTAACCCTGCTAATTGCTTTGACCTGAACTAAATTGGGTGGTGGATGAAAGAATAAATAAGAGATGTAGTGGTGGATGAAAGAATAAATAAGAGATGTAGTGATTGAATTGAAATGCGAAGTATACTGATGAGAGAGAGAGAGAGAGAGAGAGAGAGAGAGAGAGAGAGAGAATTTTAAACTTAAAGCAACTCGCATAAATCATTCAAGTAGGGTAAGAGTTTTAGATAAGAGTTGCACTGAAGAGAATTCGCTTTATTAAGCAACCTCTCGGAATATGAACTGCCTTGATTAAGTATTTAGTGACTGTGTAGTTGAAATATTAAACCCGACAAGTATGAGAACGGAGTGGAAATAGGAAGGGAATTATCTCATTTGTAAAGGATGTGTGGAGTAGAAGAGTGAGGATGTGACAGTGTGAGGTGTGGCAGGGTGTGTGATGTGGTGGCAGTGTGTATGTGGTAGTGGGAGGTGTGGCAGTGTGAGGTGTGGTAGTGTGTGATGTGATTGTATGGTGTGGCAGTGTGTAGTGTGGTGTTGTGTGAGAATTGCTAGTGTGTGTGAGTGTGGGGGTGGGATCAATTTGAGTATTTATGTGGGTTGTGGCGTTTCCGTGGCAGTGTGTGGTGTGGCAGTATGAGATGTGGCAGTGTATGGCTTGGTGTGATTCGGTTGAGTGTAGTGTAGCAATGAGAGATGCTGTAATGTGTTTTGTGTGGCAGTGTAGGTGGTGGTAGTGTGTTGTGTGGCAGAGCGTGTTGTGGCAGTTTGAGAGTCCTGTGACAGTGAGTTGTGGCTTCGTGTGTGTGTGTGTGTGTGTGTGTGTGTGTGTGTGTGTGTGTGAGAGAGAGAGAGAGAGAGAGAGAGAGAGAGAGAGATGCCTTGTGTAATTTATAAGGCAGTGTGAAACATGGCAGTATAAGATAAAAGTGCGGGTTATCAATTAATACTGTGACCTTCCAAGCGCGCCTCTGTACGATATAATGATTAAGACTGAAGGATATTAGTCAGAAGAGGATTAGGGATGAGAAGGTGAGACGATTTCTGATGTCCAGGTAAATGGTGGTGTTAGGAAGACAGATACTTAGGTTGACTGAGGATTGAGGATCAGGGATGGGGATGAGGGATGGGTTAATGATTGAGGTTGAATGTTTGGGTGAGGGAATGTGAGGTTGGTAGATGAAGTTGAGGATAGAAATGCTGTGAAAGTTAAAGTTTGTAGGTTGAGGTGAGGTTGAGATGAGGGTGAAGTGTGGTAAGATTGAGATTTGAGGTTGAGATGTGAGATTGAGATGAGGTTGAGATGTGAGATTGAGATGAGGTTGATGTGAGGTTGAGGTGAGGTTGGAGATGTTTTGTTGAGGTGAGGTTGAGATGTGAGATTGGGGTGAAGTATAGATGTTGGGTTCAGGTTTGGTTGAGATGTTTTATTGAGGTGAGGTTGTGAAATGAGGTTGAGGTGAGGTTGAGCGCCCCCCAGCCCATTACGGCGCAATTGGGAGACCGGGAGCCATTATAACTCTTCGTTACTGCTGATTTGCCACGCTAATTGGCCCACCTTCTCACCCTAACTGCATACACTCGCTTTTTTCCCAGGCCTAATGTTTTCCTGCGATTTCTTATTGGATTCCCGGAACTTGTATCGCGGTTCCTTAATTTCCAAAGTTGGGATTTCTTTTCCATTGATCTTCTGGCGAGGGTTCGTATTCTCTTGTGTCTTGGGTTAAGGAAGCTCCCTAACACCTATTCCTTTGCGATTTATTTTTGGATGTGGCTGGGTAATATCCTTTTGTATATTATTTATGCAGCGTATGGCTGTATTGGAAGGATTTATGTGGCACAGAAGAGGACAGTTAGGTGTAATAAGCATAGTAAATCGCGTAGAAACAGGTGTTAGGGAGCTTCATCAACTCGACTGCACTAGAGTCACCGGGGAAGACAAACAGATTGTGCTAAGTCTCCCCGCAAATGTTTTCCTGGTCTATTTGCTTTTTCAGGAACTTGTATACGCGGTCGCATAATCTTCGAAGGTGTGTGTGTGTGTGTGTGTGTGTGTGTGTGTGTGTGTGTGTGTGTGTGTGTGTGTTCATCGATCTTGTGGGGTGATGGCATAGTTTTACTTGTTTTTAAATCTTGATATTTTTCCATAGTTTTATGGGGGTTAGATTTTTTTATGTATGATTTTCTTTTAGTGGCCACGTTCGTCATTTTTTTAACCTCTTCCCACAGGACGGTTTTCTCCTTATATTTTAGTAATGCTAGACGATTTTATTTAGCTTTGGGCAGAAGTTAGAAGGAAGGAGGAGAAGGACGGTGGTTGGAACCCCAAGTAATCTACATATGAAATAGTCTCCTTCACATCCTTCAACACGAGGATGTCCATTTTTATTTATGTATGTTATTTTATTGTTTCGTACCTGTTGCATCTAGTTATAATTTTCCTTTCAGTCTGTGCCTTCGCTTCGCTCTTTCATGTCCTCCTTTGACCCCACCTTATATTTGTCTTGGGGATTATATGTGCTTGCCTTCCTAATCTGCCAAGTTGTCTCTTTTCTTGCACATTTTCCATCGACTAAAATAATAATTGTTGAGTCAGTCTTAATTCTTCGTCATTTGGTGCTCACGTTCCTTTGTTTATTTTGTTATTTTTATTTTTTTAAAACTAACTTTCCTGGTGCCTTAATCTGCTGTTTTTGTTTTTCAGCTTTTTTTATTTTTTCATATTTTTACTTCTTTATTTTATTTTTTGCCTGTCAAATATGGGATGTGTGCTTCGTTCAGTTACTCCTCTCGTGCCATCTGCAGTGGATTTGTTTTTATTACTTTTGTTCTAGTTTTTATTAAATTATTTATGTATCTAACAACCATGTTTCCCAGTCCTTTCATTGTGGGTATAACTCTAGTATTCTATTCCAGCCAAGTATTCTAGTCATAGTTAAGCTGAATTTAACCATAAACTGTTTTCATTAATCCGCAGCCTTTTCATATATCCTCTTGCTTTTGTGCGTGTGTGTGTAATTTGTATCGTGTTTCTTTTATTCATCGTTTTTTTTTTTTTTGCTTAATACTCATCGTTAACTCTATCGCTCTCTAATTCCTCTGACTACCCGTAAATTGTCTTCGTTAATCCTCGTTAATCTGCAGCCCTGTTATATATCCTCCTACCTTGTGCGTGTGTAATTCGTGCCTTGTGTTTCTTTCAATTAGTGCTTGCGTCCCGCCTTGTTTACCTTTGCCTGCGCCCCCCTAACGAGAGGACTTAGATACGAGGGAACAGCTTAGTCTCCCCTCCTCTTACTCTTCTCGTTTTCTTCCGCCTCTTTCTGTTCATTCTTTTCTTCCTTTTCCCCTACTCTCCCCTCCTTGTGCTCCTACCGGTTTTCTTCCTCCTCCTCTTCTTCTTCCTCCTCCCCTTCTTCTTCCTCCATTCCTTTTTACCTCTTTCTCCTCCTTGGTTTTTATCTCTCGCGTTTTCTTCGTCTACAAACCTACTTCATCCGTAATCACCTCCTTTTCCCCTTTCTCTTTCTCTGCCCCATCTCCTCCTTTAGCTTTCTCTACCTCCTATTCTCTGTCCTCCTCCTCCTCTGTCGGTTTTTCTGTATCTGTCTGTTTATATCTGTCTATTCTGCCTATCTGTGTACGATCTATCTTATCTATCTATATCTATCTATGGATCATCCCCTACCTCATCAGTCACTTCATCTCCTCTCATTTCCTTCATTAATCAGATATCCGTATTCTCTCTCTCTCTCTCTCTCTCTCTCTCTCTCTCTCTCTCTCTCTCTCTCTCTCTCTCTCTCTCTCTCTCTCTCATTTGATTTCCCCTGGTTCTAATCTTTCTCCTTCCCCTCTCCCTCTCGTACTTTTTGGCCCACTTTCTCAGTCCTTCCTCCCTGTCTTTTCCTTCCTTTTCTGCCGTGCTCAACTTTTTTCTTTATATCTCTAGCCTTTCTTACTTTCATCTCTGTTTCTTCACTCGCTTCCTTTCCTTTCTTTCCTCGTTCTTTACCACGTTTTCCTTTCCCAGTTTATACCCTTTCTCTTTCCCCCTTCCTTTTGTTTATCCCTCCTTCCTTCCTTCCTTCCTTAATTCATTCATTCATCCTTCCTTTTTAAGCTTCATACCTGCCTACTCCCTTTTCTTCCTTCCTTTCTTCCTTCATACATCTCTTCCTCTTCCTTCCCTTCCTTCCTTTCTTTCCCGTCACTTCATAAATTCTCCTTATCTCTTGCTTATCTTCTTTATTCGTGTCTTCCATTCTCTAATTCTTTATACTCAGAAACAACTTAAGTTTTCTTCCTTTGTCTCCTGTTTTATTCTTTTTCACTTTCTTGCGCTTCCCTGTTTTTCTTTTTCGTGCATTTTTCCTTCCCTTCCTCATTCTTTTCTTCCTTCATTCTTGACATTCCATTTCCCTTTTCTTCATATTTCTCTTCCTTCTTTTCCTCCCTTTCTTCCTTTCCTTTCATTTCCTTTCTTGCTTCCTTCCTTTCTCCTTTCCCCATTTTTTTTTCATTTCCAGCCTCCCTTACATTCCCATTTCCTTCTTTTTCCCCTCACCTCACTCCCTCTTTCTTTCCTCCCTTCCCCGCCACTCCATATATCCTCCTTATCTCGTCTTATCTGCTTTATTCGTGTCTTCCATTCTCTCAACTTCCTTTACTCAGACACTTGACTTTATCTCTCGTTTCTCTTGCTTTCTTTCCTTCCTTTCATGGTTCCTAGCTTTCTTCCTTCATTCATTCATTCATACATTCCCTTTCGTTTCCCCGCCTTTCCTTCCTTCCGTCGTTCCATCCTTTCTTCCTTTCTTCGTTCCATCCTTTCTTCTCTTTCTTCTTTCTTTCTCCCCTTCCTTCTCCTTTTCTTTCCCTTCTTTGCTTCCTTCCATCCTTCCATGCATCCTTCCTTCCTTTCTTCCTTTATTCATTCATTCATTCATTCATTCCGTTTGTCCGTCCGTCCTCTCTTACTCTTCTTTCTAATTTCCCTCTCTCTCTCTCTCTCTCTCTCTCTCTCTCTCTCTCTCTCTTCCCCTTGTTGTCCTCCACACCCATGTATCTCTCTCCTTTTTTCCCCTCTTTCCCCTCTCCCCATTTCGCTGCCCATTACAACTTCTATCACCTCTCTTTCATTTTATCTTTTATTTCTCTCTTTCTGTCTTCCCTCTTATTGTCTGTTCCTGTTTTCCTTATTTCTTCGTCTATTTTTCTTGTTATTTATCGTCTTTTGTCTTAGTGTTCTTCGCATCTATGGAGTATATTTTCTATCTTTTCCCTATGCTTCCTTCCTTCCTTCCTTCTTTGCCTCCCTCCCTTCTTCCTCTTTCCCTCTCCCCTCTCTCTCTCTCTCTCTTCCTCCATTACTTACTCCCTCAGGGCTCACTAGTACCTCCCTTCTCGCCCGTTTAGGTTCTCTCTCTCTCTCTCTCTCTCTCTCTCTCTCTCTAGCAATAAACATATATATTAAAGCCAGACTGCCTATTAAGAACCATAAATTCCATGTGATTTGTTCATTCTCTCTCTCTCTCTCTCTCTCTCTCTCTCTCTCTCTCTCTCTCTCTCTCTCTCTCTCTCTCTCTCTCTCTCTCTCTCTCTCACCCACCATGCTCAAATAACAGTAAGTAATCCCTGTTATTACTCATTTAATAAAGTATTTCTGCAAAAAAGGAGCCTCTTAATTGGATGGTATTTGGGCCAGCTGGGGGAGGGCGTGGTAATGGGAGGGAAGAGGGAGAGGAAAAGGGAGGGGAAGGGAGGGAAGGAGAGACGGAAGGGGCGTTCAGATCAGAAGTGAGAGGGGATGGAAAAGGTAGAGATTGGGGAGGGAGTGAAGGGAAGAGGGAGAAGGAAAAGGGTGAGGGAGGGAGGGAAGGAGACGGAAGGGGAAAAGAGAGTAGATCGGAGGTGAGAGGGGACGGGAAAGGTTGGGAGGGGAAAGAGATTGGGAGAGGAGAGGAAGGAAGGAGAGACGGAAGGGGAAAAGAGAGTAAAGGTGAGAGGAGGTAAAAGAGGTAGGGAGGGGAGAGGACGTGAAAGGAAGAAGAAGGGAGCAGGGGAAGTTGGGTTGGAGAGAAGGAAAGGGGAGGGAATTGGGATAGGGCAAGAAGGGGATTATTGAAGGGGAGGATGGTAGGGGAAGGAAAGGAAAGAGGAAATGAGAGGGGAGGGGAGCGGAGGGGAGGAAAGGAGGAGAATTAATGGAAGGGGAGGAGGAGGAGAAAAGGGAAGGAGGGTAGAAGTGAGAGGAAGGAAGGAACAGGAAAGAGAAGAAATAGGATGGGAAAGAGGGTAGGGACGGGGAAGAGAAATGGAATGGAACAAAGTGGAGGGAGGAAGTAAAGGAAGAGGGAAGAGAAGGAAGGAAGGAAGGAGAAATGAGAAGAGAGGACAAGAGGGGAGTAAGAGAGGGGAAAGAGGGGAGAGGAAAGAGGGGAAGGGAGGGGAGAGGAAAGAGGGGAAGGGAGCGGAGAATATTGCCATTGTATCGATTCTCTCTCATTTTGTGTGTGCTTTTTTGTGGCGTATTGTTAGGGGAGGAGGTGTGTCTTTGTATAGATAGATATAGACAGATAGATACGTAGATAGATGGTGTGTGTAAATAGATATATGTCCGTGTAGATAGATATATGAAGTTTGTGTAAATAGATACATATATGATGTGTGTGTAGTTACGAAGATCGATAGGTGATATTTGTGTGTGTGTGTGTGTGTGTGTGTGTGTGTGAGAGAGAGAGAGAGAGAGAGAGAGAGAGAGAGAGAGAGAGAGAGAGAGAGATAACATAGTATATTTGCATGAATGCGTTTGATTTCAGCCAGAAATATGTGCATGCATAGTGCAGCGTATGCAATACGTGTGTGTGTGTGTGTGTGTGTGTGTGTGTGTGTGTGCTAGCATTGGCGAGTAAGATTGACAGATGGATGGATGGATGGATGAGAGAGAGAGAGAGAGAGAGAGAGAGAGAGAGAGAGAGAGAGAGGGGAATCGGACAAGCCTACACGAGAGCCTGTGTACATGCATCTCTGTATGTATGAACGTACCTGTGTCTGTGTGTGTGTGTGTGTGTGTGTGTGTGTGTATTTGTATTTGTTCATTAATGTGTGTGTGCTCGTGTGTGTAGATTAATTTACATAAGCGTGTATGTGTGCATATGGAAACGTGTATTATCCTTTTGTGTATACCAAAATTAACAGCCATGTGTACCCCTTTTCATTGGTGTGTGTGTGTGTGTGTGTGTGTGTGTGTGTGTGTGTGTGTGTGTGTGTGTGTGTGTGTGTGTGTGTACCTAAATTAACAATCATGTGTACCCGAATTCAAATTGTTCGTATGAGTGTGTATGTACCTAAATTAGCAATCATGTGTACCCGAGTTCTCATTGTGTATGTGTGTGTGTGTGTGTGTGTGTGTGTGTGTGTGTGTGTGTGTGTGTGTGTGTGTGTGTGTGTGCATGCGTGCGTGAGTGCGTGCAAATCCAGTCTCATTCCCAGGCCTTCCGCTACCCAATTCCAACCCACCCAATCGTGTTCAGTACCACCCAATCTTGCCTAATTCCCTCATAATCACCCGTCCCTAATGACTCTAATTATCGGTTTCTAATAACACAATAATCCCATCTCCCATTCGCCCTCCATATTAACGAAATCATCATCACTGCCACTTAATTTTACTGTTTATTTTTTTTTTACTTCTTTCCTCCATTCATACGCCTTCCTTCCCTCCTTCCATTCCTTCATCTGCTGCCATTTTCCCCTCCTTCCTTCCCTACTTAAATTCCTTCTATTCCCATTTCCCCCTCCCCTCCCATTCTTTCTCCTACTCCCATTTTTCCTTCCCCTCCACTTCATGGCTGCCATTCTTTCTCCCCATATTTTTCTCCACTCCCATTCTGCTATTACCCGTTCCCCATTCTTTCTTCCTCCCCATCCCATATTCCGCCAAACCATTATCAATTTTTTCTCCCACTTATTTGTAATCACCTTCACCACTGCCATCTCTTCTCGCCTATTCTCCACTGTTAATTCTTCCCCCATT
>NC_137017.1:6412809-6415309 GCF_032717465.1 Coenobita brevimanus | reverse complement strand
TTAATTCGGAATGGTTTAATATCACGTGATCTCATTAGGTATTGATATGAGGTAATGTAAAGGTAAACCAAGATTCATTTCCTTATAATTATTTGTTGATTAGCTTAGGTAAAATTTCGCAAACCCTTTCGGTCTGATGACGAAACAAGATCTAATTAATCCCTTCAACTCTGTGGCCTGTTTTAATTGCTGTTCTTGCCACCTTCAGACAATTTTCTTCAGGTGTACAAAAGATGTCAGGTGATGAAGGGGTTAATGAAAGCTTTATCTAACCCCTCGAGCTAGGAAAGTCTCTAGGATGAATAAATCACTCAAGGCATAGCAAGAACGAGTTAGGAAAACGTCATCGGTGTGTGTGTGTGTGTGTGTGTGTGTGTGTGTGTGTGTGTGTGTGTGTGTGTGTGTGTGTGTGAGAGAGAGAGAGGGAGAGAAAGAGAGAGGGTGGGGGGGATTAAGTGATTATATAGAGCTAATAGGAAAAAGACGAATGAAATTACTGGTTGTTACTAATAATGAAATACTGGGTCAGCAATTAACAGCCAAAGGGAAGAAAACGTCATTATGTAAACAGGAAATTAATCTCGCTATTCATCAACTCATCAGCTACTATTTTTCCTGTTGATCTCTCCAGACGATTTTTTTCAGCTTAGGGGAAGGCTTTTGGAACGGAGGGATTAGATGTAGGTTTGTATTCTCGTCGGTGAAGCCCCCTAACACCTTTTCCTAAGCGATTTATGTATTACACCTTACTCTCACCTGAATAAAGTCGTCTGGATATAGCGAGAAGACGGTAAAAATCGGTTTAGCTCCCTAACACATTTCCTTTGAGATTTATTTTGTTTATGATGCCTTACTGTCAGCTGAGTAAAATCGTCCGGAAATGGCGAGAAGGTGTTATAAAAAGATGTTCTCGGGCTGAAAGGGTTAAAGGTAATGGTAAATTGAGGGGAAAATTGGTTTCATGAAATAAACATTAAAGTCAACTTGATGCTGAAAGTAATTAATTTTTGCTATTTTATGATACATTTCATTCTCTCTCTCTCTCTCTCTCTCTCTCTCTCTCTCTCTCTCTCTCTCTCTCTCTCTCTCTCTCTCTGTATGTATCTATCTATCTATATCAATCCTTTATCTGTCTGACTGTCTATCTCGCTATCTCCCTGTCTGTCTATCTACTCACAAGCATCTTTCTCAGAGCACCCTATTAGCCTTGTCTCATTAGATCAGCTCATTGCACAGAAAACACGTAAAAGACATAGCACTCCAGCACATCATTAGCCATGCACTTGATTTGCAAGATCGTAAACACCATCTTGCAACACCTGCACTCTTGTTATTCTCCTTCTCGCCTCGTCTTAACCCCCTTCACCTCCTTCTTACGATAATAGCTTGCATATTTTCATCTTCCTTCTGATAGACATTTCTTAACTCGTGTGAAAAGTTTGTCTGGAAATCGGAGGACAAAAATTAAGTTCTTGGGATGAACTAAGAGCCAGTGATTCCTCTTACGCCTTGACCTTCGTGTTGTGCGTCTTTCTTCCTCTGAGGACACCTTGTAATCTGCCCCCTTGTAGCATCTTAAAACTCCTTGTCCCTCTTTGTTCCTGACCCTCCTTGGCCCCTTCCTTCTTCGGCTCCCAAGACAGGTAAATAATGCGTCTAAGATTTGCCGTCTTCATATCAAAGCCTCTTCCTGGAGTTGTTCAAGATTTTTCCAGTAATTGGTTTGTCTTTGTAACTCTCTACCTCTTCTCCATCTCAACCTTTCTCATCACCTGTGTCTCCTTGTGTTTCTCCTTGTCCTTGACCTCCTTCTCCCACTCCATATTTTTTCATCCTCCCCCTTCCTCTTTCTCCCTCTCTTGCTTTTTTTTTTTTTTTTTATCCCAGACCTCTAATCTTCCTTTCCTTCTTCCTGTTTTCCATCATCTTCCTTTCCTTGTTTTTTTTTTTTCCATCGTCCGTCTTCCCCTTTCTCTCCAGTGTCCACATTTTTCTTCCGCTACCTCTCATCCACCCTCTCCCTTTCCATCTTCTTTCCTGTCTTCCCTTCTCAGAGTCTTATTCTTTCTCTCCATCTCCCTCCCTCCCTGTACGTCAGTCTCCTCTCAGTTTCTGTTTCTTACTCTTTCTTCGTGGTTTTCCTCCTCTCCCCACCCTCTCCCCATTCCGCCCTTTTCTTCTTCATCATCATCACCCTAACTTTTCCTCACTTCCCCTTCCCCCTCACAATCCCCCTTCTCTCTCTCTCTCTCTCTCTCTCTCTCTCTCTCTCTCTCTCTCTCTCTCTCTCTCTCCATCGTCTAATATTGCCTCTCTTCCTCTCCAAGTTCTCATTACCCTCCTCCCTTTTACCCTCTCACTCCTCCACTATCTACATCTCCTCTCTCACCCCATCCCTTCCTCCTTCCCTTCCCCTCTTCCTTCCCATCCCCTCTTCCCTTCCCTTCTTCCTTCCCTTCCCCTCTCTTACTTACCCTCACCCTAATTATCTCTTCTTTCG